>NW_024105256.1:0-49413 GCF_016802725.1 Solenopsis invicta
TCGGATTTCATCAACCAATCCCATGGCTGGGGACTGTCAAAAATATAATGCGCGAGAACGTTTCCTCCTCTTAACGCCGCAAATTCTTTTACGATGAAACCACTTAATCGTCCAAAGGGGAAACCTTGCAGATCCACGAACGTCGGCACGGACATGTCGCGGTCGAAACGAAGACTGTGGTCC
Organism: Solenopsis invicta; assembly: GCF_016802725.1. Lineage (NCBI taxonomy): Eukaryota > Metazoa > Arthropoda > Insecta > Hymenoptera > Formicidae > Solenopsis > Solenopsis invicta. The sequence goes on from NW_024105256.1 coordinate 184, forward strand.
ACGTCGATGTATCGTATAATATATATATGCGCAGAATTAGGTGATTTTGGGCACAATGTTTGTCAACGGGTTATACTGAATCACGAGATCGTGTATTATAAGGCAATAGGCGCTACTATTTTCCGGCACGTTAGTATTAGTCTCGAATTCGAATCGCACGTCGATGGTTGCGCTTTTAATCGATTCGCTTTGTCGACAGCAGTCGATCACGGTGAATGGACCGTTGTATAGAAACTCCGTAATGGAGAGACTTGGCTGGAGATTCTCGTATCCGAGGTAGGCTCTGCAGAAACGCGTGTACATGTCGTACAGAATAGCCCATCTGTTTTTACCAAAATCCAAATTCATATCCTCTCTCGAATAACACTCAGAGTTCAGATAGAGTTTCACATTAGTCAAATTGCAATGATCGAATCGACTCGGGTCCTCAGCCATGATATTTTTTCGACAGATTTGCAGAGCGAAGATGACGTATCGCGGCTTCTCGAGCTGAGTAGCGGTCTTGATTGGCCACGAATGTTTGGTCGTGCGTTGCAAAAGCAGATACTCGTACAAATCCCACGAGCGAAAAGCCATGCTCAGGTAACGTCCGCTCTCCAATGTGCGGAGCATCGAAAGTTTATTTATCTCGCTTAATGACACATGTGGCATGCGCCATTGAATCTTAAACAACTGGAGCAAGGGTTCCAACGCCGAATTGCCCGTCAAACAATAGTAGTATGACTATGCCGGTTCTAACTACGGAGCAACGAGGGGGGGTGAGGTGCGCGGGGAAAATGTAGGTGCGGCGGGACTTACCCTTATCTGTTTACATAAACAGTGATAACCGTTATCTATTTATGTAGATAGTAATAACCGTTATTTATTTATGTGAGTAGATAGGGGGGATGGGGGGGGGACCCTCATTGCTTCCGAGTTAGAACCGACATAATATATATAATTCGCGGGCCTGACGTCACCGCAGGGCAATATCGCGGGCCTGATGTCACCCTTGAAATTCGCGGTGATTATTCGCGGAACTGTCCTTTGTCGCCGCCGCCACCGCCGCGCGAGACAAAGGATATATATATAAAAATATTTTTGAGACTCACCTTCTTCACTTGCCTCCACCCCCATCGATAGCGCAGCGGCCCGCCGTCACCTTTCTGCCGCCGCCGCCGCCACCAGCCGCCACCCCACCCCGCCGCCACCACCACCACCCCACCACCACTCCACCACCACCACCGCCACCACCACTAATTATGTCTTTCGTCTTTCGTCTTTGTCCTCCTTCCCGCCACCACCACTAATAGTCCTCTTCCCCCTCCTCCTCGTGGAGGATGAGTTGTACAGTTGAAATTATATGTATTAATATAAAATCTGGTAGAAAAGAGAAGATCTCGTAGAGGTTATTTGCGTAAAGTTGGGCTCCTTCCTCTTCTTCTTCAGCTTCCTCTTCTTCAGTTTCCTCTTCTTCCTCGCTTTCCTCTTCTTCCTCGCTTTCCTCATTGTATACAGGAGGAGGAGGAGGGGGATGTCCGTTCAGGACAGCTCATGCTGTTTCAAGCACTTCGCGTAGAATATCGTTGGGAAAGTGGGAGAAGAGATTGTGCAGGTACTCCTGCATTGATTCTTCTCCAAATTCCATATTTATTATTATTACTTTCTATTACGCACTTAAGATCACTCACTTGCGGCGAAGTACCTCACGAATTGAGAGCACGGCTACGACTGAGGAACAAAGGGCTGTGCGAGAGCGTCCTCCGTCGCAGCGCGTATTTACAATTGCAGCGTACGTTTCATCTTAATCTTTGACCGTCATTCAATACTTTTTGAGAGTAGACGCAACTGTATGCTGATTAATGCAATATATATCGTCACCGTTGCCTTTTTACCGACACCGCCGCCACCACCACCACAACCACCACCACCACCACCACCACTATTGTCATTGTTGTCCCCGTCCGCGACTTCCCCGTCCGCGGCTTCCTCGTCCTCGTCCTCGTCCTCGTCCTCGTCCTCGGGGGGAAGAGGATAGAAAAAATATTGGATTGTCATCCCCCTCCTCCATCATGTCTACTTCTTCCTCCACTTCTACCATCACCACTTCCTCCTCTTCTCGCACCACATTTTCTACCCGGATCTGTTGGGCTTCCTCCGCATCCTCTATCAAGATGCGTCGGGATATGTCCCAAAACATCATCACAATAAATGATGGGAGTAAGATGAAAATGTTAAATAAATTTCTAATATATATATCGTCTTGAGGAGGAGGAGGATGTCCGTGAAAGACGGATTCCGCGGCAGCGATAATTCTGTCCAATGTATGGACGGGGAGAAGACAAAGAACTCTGTGCAGGTAATCCTGCATCAACTCAAGTCCATTGCAGAGTTCTGAATTCATTTTTAACTCACTTATCACTCCCGATAGTATTGAAGCGAGAGCGCGATCAAAACTGAAAAGCAAAGGGCTGTGCGAGAGCATCTTCCGTCGCAGTGCGTATTTACAGTTGCGTCTAATCTCGAAAGTATTGTATGACGGTCAAAGAAATAAGATGAAACATACGCCGCAACTGTATGCTGGCTAATGTATACAATATCGTCGCCAGCACAACTCACCACCGTTTGTCACTCGTCGTTCCGAAAAGTATCTATCTTTTTTTTATATTATATTTTATATTATATTTTATATTATATACTGTCTCTCGATAGAGAAGCCTGACGTCACTTGACGCGAGTCCACCGTTTTATAATGTGGAAATGATGAGAGAAAGTAATTTCTGAGCGTATGTTTAAATGCATTTATTTTATTCAGTGTACAATGCATCGTGTACAATAATATCAATAGCATAAGCAATTAATTCACACTCGATCTGCGAACTCTTATCGTAAGATTTGCGCAACATATGTATAGCTTCGCGTTTATTCACGACACAATTTTGACGCAAAAAGTTTACGAAATATTTAAATTTCTCAGTCACGATAGCGATGCTTTGATATAACGTAAAATATACATGTTCAATGCAATGCTCTAGCTCGTATAAGAATAGCACGGTTGCAGGCTTGAGATAAATACATACATTGTGCAACGTTAATTTAACAATACTTTGTTCGTTCAGTTTAACAAGTTGCATGGTAAGGTCGTGTATCGTTAACGATCATGTTGTCTCCGTTGACTGGACGAATCGCTCGATGTCAACACGTTTCTCGATCAGAGTTTTCCATGTTCTGTATGGTAGAATAATCCGGTTGCCGCGTGTATCGCCGAGCGATATCTCCACAGAGCATGAAACTGATGTCACGCTGATGTCGATATCAATCCATTTGTAGGATGTTAAGGTTAACGAGAACCTTCTGCCTAGAATGCGCGGCGTATACCGCGAATCTGAAGACGTGCTGAAAAGAAATGGAGATGAGTGAAACGTACAATAAAAAGTAATTGAATAAAAAAATATAATTTGTATGTATACAATGATACTTACAGTTTATCACACGCTTCAATCGGAACGTAATAAAGTGCCATTGCGCTTATTTCAAGAGCGTTGTCTGAACCGTTCGAACGAGCAACTGATGCAAGACTGATTGCAAATTGTGACGCTTATTTTTTGCAATTAATGTTACTGAAAGTTTTGAAGAAGGAGAAGGGGAAGTCCCTCCCCTCTTTTCAGTAATTTTTTTGTTATCACTAGAACATGTCACGACACGTTTTTTCACGGTCCGTTGCACATGACGTTTTTTTTTGTGATTAATGTTACCGGAATTTTCTAAGAAGGAGAAGGGGAAGTTTCCCCTCTTTCCAATAATATCATTGTTATCACTCGAACATGTCACGACACGTTTTCGCGGTCTGACAACGTGAAAGAAACGTATAAGAACGTAGATGAAATAAATATGATCTGTTTTCAAATACATGATCCCCGATATGTGGGGGTAGATTGTTTTTCGCAAAACGATAATGATTCAAGACAGGTATCAACTGCAGTTGGATGATGCAAGCTTAGACAAAGAAGTCGCAAACGCCGGTGCAAACATCCCTGATATGTGAGGTAGATTTTCAACAATGATTCAAGACAGGCACCGACAGGTTGCAATAAACAAATCGCGAGGCAATGACGATGCTTCCCCTAGATGAATAAAGGGACAAAGGAATTGCATATGAAGTATATAATAAGTCAATTAGCGCTCAGACCTCAGTAGATGTCTCGGAAGCATACCGAATCGATCGCAATATGCAGCCGTAAAAAGAAAATGGCCAACCATATTGATGACATAGACTCGGACGATAGTATGGATATTGAGTTTGAAGATTTAGATCAGAATTTAGTGGACGAAGAGGTCATATTATCTGACGATAGTGGATGTAACTCTGTTCAAAGTGAGCACTCTGAGGATCTCGTGGAAAAAGTTTTATCAAATGCACAATATAATGCATTAAATATAAATACAAGGTGTTGTATGATGCAATTTTATTACACGTTCGACGATTATTCTCAAATAATATGTGTATCATGCATGTTTGACGGTGGGCCCGTGGACTTGGGAGTAGTGCGCACCGTTCGACATCACGAAACTGATACATTCATTGTTCTTCAAGGCAAGTATTGCGACTATTGCCGAAGACCAACATTTATGTACATTCCATGCAACATGTGCCCAATCTGTGTGTTCACACAATAATAAAAATAGCTAATCATATCGCGGATGAAGTTCTTGAAGTTTCGTCTGACGAAGAGTTACCTGGGGATAGCGGATGTGACAGTGATCTAAGTGAGCATCCTGAGATTCGTGTTGTATCAATTGCTGAACTACGCGCTTTGAATCGCACGAAACATTGCATGATACAATTTTACTACTCGACGGGTGGCGCCCTTGCCGTTTGCGCATCATGCATGATTGAACTTTCTGACATCGAATTGAACTCAATGGACGCCGTTCAAATGCACGAAACAAATTTCCTCGAACAACTTGACGGACGTATCTGCTCTAAATGCCGCCAACCCATGTTTGTATATATTCCAGCTAACATGTGCAGAGTGTGCTTACATTGAACAATTATTTTTTTAATACGCTCAGTGAAAAAGAGCATGGAAACCACTAATCATTCTTGTTTGTTAGTGCATCTCCTTCGTGGTCGAGAATTTGGATTTGATAACGCGCTTGCCTCTGATACAAGTAAATACTGTGCTACCTTAACACGTCAACATGAAAATAGATTGTTTCGTTGTTCTCTACATGGCAGATACCATTATCGTACATTTATTGATATATCAAATTATAATGGTAATTGTGGTGATGAAATAATCTCAAAGCTTTATACGTGCAATCACATGATTCGTGGCAAGCTTTCTGACGAACATAGTGAAACTTCACCAGTGGAACTTCGTTATGATACTATACTTCCTTAACATGAAAATATTATGATAGACATTTTTGAAAATTGAAAAAATGGAGAACATTGAACGTGAATTACTCGAGCAATGCTCACAGGTTGCAAATTTAGCGGAATGGTTCACGTGGTTGCAACGATGCGACGAGTGCCTCGTGCAGCTCGAAGAATTTTGTAGTGTCAAACGTCCACGACTCACCGTCGGCTCTAGACAATCCATAGTGGCGAGAATCGCGCGACTCGCGGGTGCAATAGCGCAGTTAGAAAGGCGTTTTGTGCACGTTGGTGGTGGTGCGCACGCTAGTATTAGCGCCAGTGACAAAAAATCGCTCGTGTGGCGCGAGATCGACGCTTCGTTTGAGTCACGTATTCTTACGGGTGCTGTAATAAACGCGGATTATATTGAGCCGCGACATTTCTTGGAAGACGCTAGTGATTTAGTGATCGAACAAGTGCGAGACGCTATCGCGAAACATGGAAGTGTAAAAGTGAACACTGTATTCAACGGTGAATTTGTAAACATTCGTGATGACCGCGATAATAAAAATCTGGCGACGAAAAACTATGAATTGTATAGAGCATCAAATTTGCGCGAGTGGTATGAACGACGCGTTATTGAAGTAATATTAGCGATGCTCGATGAGTTTCAGGAACGCGATAGTGGTTGGGCGTTACACCGAATACAGAACTTGATGGTGAATATAAACAAACTTAATCCCATGCACGCGGGGTGTTACTTTGAAGTGCCGCTGTCGGTAAGTGACAAACGTGCGATAATTAATGTGCAATCGAAAGACAATGCTTGCTTCGCGTGGTCAGTGGTGGCTGCCCTGTACCCAGCTGAAAGAAATGCATCCCTGGAGTCGTCGTATCCGCATTATTCGACTGTTTTAAAGTTTGACGATATACAATTTCCAATGAAAGTGAAAGACATTGGAAAATTTGAACGATTAAACGATGTGTCGGTGAACGTGTACGGTACCGAACTTGATAGAAAAGAAAAGATACAGTACGTTGTACCGTTACGCCTGACTGAAGATAAAAAGGAGAAACACGTTAATCTTTTCTACGTGGAAGATAAACATGACGTCCCCCACAGCCACTTTGCGTGGATTAAGAACCTATCGCGACTGGTCAGTTCACAGCTGAGCAAACACAAGAAATTCATCTGTGATCGGTAAGTGTAATAATAATAATAATAATAATATTAATGATAATATTAATAATACATGTATTAAAAATATTTATTACAGATGCCTGCATTACTTCCACTCTGAAGAAAAATTGCAGTCGCATGTAGTGGAGTGCAAGAAAATAAATGACTGCGCCATCATTCTATCGAGAGAGGACCAGAAATGGCTAGAATTCGACTCATACAACAACAAGGAGCGCGTCCCCTTTGTAATTTACGCCGATTTGGAGTGCGTATTGAGGAAGATGGAGAATGAAACAGAGAACACGTTGAGTTTCGCGTATCAACATCACAAGGTATTTAGCATAGCTTACTATCTTAAATGCTCGTTCGACGACGCGTTATCAAAGTATCGCTTTCGCCGCGATAAGGACTGTATCGCGTGGTTCGCGAAAGAATTAGAAAATTTGGTGCATGACATGAAAGCCCGAATATCCGCCAATGTTCCAATGGAACAATTAACTATACAGCAACAAGAGGCATTCTTGAACGCGACGAAGTGCCATATATGCGAAAAATCGTTTATATCAGATAAGCGCCTTACCCGTAACGAGTGGCTAATCAACGGATGCATGATCATTGTCATCTGACCGGCAAGTACCGTGGTCCCGCTCATAATAAATGTAATCTGAATTATAAGAATACGTACGTTATTCCAATCGTTTTTCATAATTTGAGCGGTTACGACGCGCATTTTATAATAAAAGAAATTTCTACCGCGTTCGAAGGCAAGATTGATCTACTACCGGTAAATAAAGAAAAATATATTTCTTTTACTAAACATGTCGCAGCTACTGGCGTGGGAACAAAATCAGGCGAAGTACGAAATTGTATACGATTTCGATTCATTGATTCATATAAATTCTTAAGTTCGAGTCTCGAAAAATTGGCGTCATTTCTAAATATTGAACAATTAAAAATTACTCGTTCTGAATTTTCATCGTTATCGAACGAAGATTTCGAATTGCTCACACGCAAAGGTGTCTTTCCGTACGAGTACGTTGATAATGTCGGCAAACTTTTAGAAACGCATTTACCTCCGCGTGAATCGTTCTACAGTTCACTCACCGAGCAGACGGTATCAGAGCATGATTACGCTCATGCCGAGAACGTATGGCAGCGGTTCGCAATTGAAACCCTGGGCGAATACAGCGATTTATATTTGAAAACGGATGTTTTATTATTAGCCGACATTTTCGAAAACTTTCGTGATAAAAGCATGCAGAGTTACGGTCTGGACCCTGCGCATTACTATACATTACCAGGCTATACATGGGATGCAATGTTGAAAAAAACTGGTATAAGATTCGAATTGCTTACGGACATTGAAATGGTACTTTACGTGGAACGTGGGATCCGTGGCGGATTAAGTCAATGTTCGGGCAGATATGCAAAGGCCAATAATAAGTACATGAAATCGTACGATCCGTCAAAACCATCAATATATTGTCAATATTACGATGTGAATAATCTTTATGGATGGGCAATGTGCCAGCCGTTGCCATACGGTGAATTTAAATGGGTCGAAAACGTTGAAAATTTTGATGTAAACGCGATCGCATTGGACTCTAACACCGGGTATATATTGGAAGTCGATCTTGCATATGAGAATCATCTGCACGATCGACACAGTGACCTAGCGTTCTGTCCTTCAAGCGATAAGCCTCCAGGGTCAAGGCAAAGTAAGCTTTTAGCGACAGTGCATGATAAAGAGCGTTACATCATCCACTACCGCAATCTTCAACAGTGCACGCGTCATGGGCTTCGAATCGTAAAAATACATCGCGTACTTCAATTCGCTCAATCCACTTGGCTCCGAAATTATATAGAACTAAATACAGAATTTCGAACAAACGCGAAAAACGATTTCGAGAAAAATTTATATAAATTAATGAATAATGCAGTTTTCGGTAAAACAATGGAAAATGTACGTAATCATGCTGATATTAAATTAGTAACGCAATGGGAAGGCCGTTACGGGGCAGAGGCCATGATCGCTGCTTCGAATTTTCATAGCCGCAGCGTTTTCACAGAAAATCTGCTTGCCATAGAAATGCGTAAACTCTCGGTAAAATTTAACAAACCCATATATGTCGGCATGTGTATTCTCGACATTTCAAAAACCTGCCTTTACGAATTTTACTACGATTATATGCTACCATTGTATCAAGATAAATGTCAGATACTCTACACAGACACAGACAGCATGGTGATGGCCATCGAGTGCGATGATGTGTACATGGACATGAAATGTGATATCGCGAGATACGACACAAGCGATTATCCCGCGGACAATGTATATAATATGCCTCTCGTTAATAAGAAGGTTTCCGGGCTAATGAAGGATGAGAATTGCGGCATGATTATGACTGAATTTGTAGGGCTAAGAGCGAAAATGTATGCTGTGAGAGTAGAAGGGAAAAGAGATACGAAAAAGGCTAAAGGTGTAAAGAATAATGTAGTGGCGCGAACTATTACTTTTGAAGATTATAAGCGATGCTTGCACGACGATATAGAATTAACTCGCCGCCAAACATGTATACGTTCAAAATTACATGAGGTGTATACTATTAATGAGAAGAAAGTTGCACTTAATTCAAAAGACGATAAGCGATACGTTATCCATGATTCAACAAAAACATTACCGTGGGGACATTGGCGTATACCATTGTAATATATATTTAATGTTTCACGTTTTATTATAAGTTGTATCAGTATCAGTATTATACGATGTATTGTTATATGTTTTTATATTTAGAAGTAGTATTTACTATATTTTTTTTTCATTAAACCTATTTTAATACGTTTCTTTATATTGAATGTACGTATGCCGCACGTTGTGTGTGCGTGTGTGCGTGTGTGCGTGTGTGCGTGTGTGCGTGTGTGCGTGTGTGCGTGTGTGTGCGTGTGCGTGTGTGTGCGTGTGCGTGTGTGTGCGTGTGCGTGCGTGTGCGTGTGTGTGCGTGTGTGTGTGTGTGTGTGTGTGTGTGTGTGTGCGTGCGTGCGTGCGTGCGTGCGTGTGTGCGTGTGTGTGTGTGTGTGTGTGTGTGTGTGTGTGTGTGTGTGTGTGTGTGTGTGTGTGTGTGTGTGATATCTTCTCATTCATGTGTAATAATTGTATTAAACGAGGACAAAGAGAGAAAATAAAAAAGTATAATCATATTTTTTTTTTTCATGTATTTATTGTTCACAATATATATGTTTCTTACAAAATTAAATAACATCATTTTTATTTATCCACGAATTATGCGATGCATCGAATCCCAGCCATTTCACGTAAACTTTGTTTCCTTTCTTCTTTAAAATTTTCTGCACTAAATAAACATCAGGATATTTCGCTTGATGTAATTCATGTTCATAAAATGCACCCGCGACGCTTTTTCCGCGATAATCTTCCAATAAATACGTGATGGGATTTGTATGCTGCACTTTAACGATCGTAAACACCTCGGTTGTCCAATTTGGAGTATAGTTTTTTTCAAAAATTGTCTTGTGTTTGCTCACGCGTACCTTAGCTCCAACCTTGAATTTCGCAGGTGCAGCGATCTTAACGTGGCTATACACCGTGTCGAGGAGCTTTTTAGCCAATTCTGGCGTTACATCCACGGGTCGCATGCTTATCGTACGATGAAACGCGCGGTTGTAATCTGAAACTAGACGCGGTAGTTCGTCGACCCACTTGTAAGATCCTTGCACGTAAACATTTTCCACATCTTCTCCTTCAAAGTTCTATTGAAGCGCTCGATTATCGATGCTTTCATCACCGAATACGTGGAATAATGATTAATGTTGTGCTTTTTCAAAAGTTTCTGCACATCGACGTTGTAAAACTCCTTGCCCATATCCGTTTGCAAGTTGCGTGGACATCTTCCGCTCTTCCGAATTATCTCAGCGATGACGTCAGCTGTCTCTTTTCCGATCTTGCTCTTCATCGCTACTGCCCATGCGAATTTGCTCAACGCATCAATGACCGTTAGTATATAATGATGACCTTTGTTAATATTTGAATATGGACGCATCTCGACGATATCAGCTTGCCACAGATCGTCGAATCCTTTGATTATAACACGTCTTCTTGGAAAATGTCGTCTCGCTGGAGCGTGTAATTCCTCGACGAGACGTCGTCTTTCGGAGCTAATTTTCTTTGATGAACTCATGTTTTTTGTAAACTCGCGATGTAATGTAAAATCAGCTTCGTTTATTTTCTATCATCCTTCAGTAACCATTCTTTGTCCTCCGGTTTCTGTCGATTAGATAATTTTTCATACTCATTCTTCATCCGATTTACGCTCGTTCGATAACCATCTAATACTCGATCTCGAGATTTTTCACAATGATCCTGAGCAGCGTGATAATTATCCGTCAATCGTTCCCCAACCGTCCGATTTTTATTTAAGAACCGTTCAATGTCATTCGTTAGACGTTCGTACCCGTCTTTTCGGCGTTCATTGCCGCTCATTTTTTTTTTATCGCACGTCCTTTTCGGACAAAGTCAGCCTCCTGTCTGACTCGTTTCGCGGGATATGCGTTTAATTTATAATTATACCGGCTTCGCGAAGTTCCTCGATGATGGACAACATCTCGTTGCCGTGAGCATCGTTGCCGGCTCTATATGAAGCGTCAAGCAAACGGAGTCGATCCACCAACTCATTAGGATCGTCCCAGTGCACGTAATCGATCTTATTATCGTTCAGTATCATAGCGCGAGGTATTCCCTTTCCGGATTTATTCTTTCTCTTTGGTGTAGATTCAATTGACATCAATGGCGCAATCACGTATTTATACTTGTATCCTCTGTTGCCCTGTAGTCGACTCTGCGCGGTGAAATTTTTTCTATGTACGTTTGTAGCCAACAATATGCTCTTGTACTTTTGCAAATCGTCCTCCTTATAGAGAAAATCATCGGGCAATCTTTTAAAAATCAACTCATAAAGACCGAGTGTGCCAACGTATCGCACGCCGTCGATAATGATGTTATCATCGATGTCCACGTCAAACTTTTTATTACCAAGCATCATTTCGTCCCTGTCGAGACGAACGCCATATATGGTGTCTATACTTTTCTCCGATCCACCACCACCACCGCTGAGGAACTCGCCGATGTACTTTTGACCGAGCGGACCCAAATGTTGCGACAACGTTTTTCGACCTTCCAACGTTTGCATGTGATGTTGAACAGTTGTTCCGAATGAATCGTCTGTGGTTTCGAAGACGTCCTGGAGAACCTTATTCGTTGATTTTGCTGCTCCAATCGTAGGTGTTTTCGTCGACGATCCTGACGATTCTATCATTGTAGAATGAAGCACAGGTGAATCCAACGCGACGTTAGAACGTTTCCTTTCTCCCGATAGTAATTTTGAATATTTGTGAAATGCTCCATCATCGTCATCGTCGTCGTCGCCGCTATCCCTGTGTTTTTTCTTAGTATGTTTCGACTTTTCCTCTTTGATATCTTTAACCTCTTTCTTAATCGGCTGGGATTCCTCAACAATCTGTTTCAGAGGTTCAACGATAGGTTTGAAACGTCTCTTCATAGCGATCTCTTCCTCAATTCGACCAGTTTTCAGAGCGCGATGTTTCTTGCGGATCGCCTCGCTCGTTTTTTCAATCTCTTTCGCGAGTTTCTCGCGATTACGCACATTAGCCATGATGAACGTCTCTGTTCAAGGTATCGAGAACAACTAATCGTTTCACGGTACCGCGAACTTGTTAAATCCTTTTCTGTATCGTCCATTAGTGAGCGAACTATCCTTGTCTATCACTAGAAATCCGTACTCACGCTGCCAACAAGCACGACATAATGCCCAAAATTCGTCGTACGACATGTCGTTGTTCACGTGATCGTTGTAAATATGTTTCAGGTTAGTACCATCCTGTTTAAACAGGATTAGGAGATTGGCATTATCGCGTATCAGATGTATCAGTATCCTCGCGTACGTTTGACACAGGTAAAAGCAGTCGACATTCGAATGACGACCCATCGAAAAGTATTCTCTGATCGCATCCTGCTTATTGCATGCAACGTCGTCGAAGACAAAGATCGAATTCGGACGCGACTCGCTCGGTGGAACGACATCGCTGTTATTTGAGAATGTAAAGTATCCGATTTCATCGATCGATGTCAACAGATTTTCGAGATATCGATATTTTGGTTGCATTAGCGACTTGGAATAAATATAAACATTTTCAAAACGTACACCGTGCGGACTCTCGAGCAGGCTTATAAGAACATTAGTCTTGCCGCACGAGGATGGTCCCGCAATTATAGCGCGGATGGTACTCGGCAACATTTCACCGTGCTTCCTCAACGGCGCGCTGCCCCCCATCATTTGCAATTTTTCGTCACAGTTTGTGACGCGTATCGTACCCGACTGCCGCACGAATTTCATGATTCACACTAAACTCGCGTGACACGTCGAGCACCTATTAATAGGCGCGCGGAACCGCAAGTTGCTCAGTAATAAAAATGTTTCTCACGCTGTCACATCCCTGTGATATTTTAGATTTGAGCGCTGAGCAGTTGGAATATATACCGAAAGTCGTATTGTTACACGTATACGGCAACTACGTCGATCACGTGTGGGACAGGCTTCCGAAGCATATAAGAGCGGACCCGGAAGTTGGAACGTATCGTCGCTGCGACGAGCATCACAATCAGCCGTGGCAGAGGACGCACATTGACGGTCCCGCGCCGAGAATTAAAGATTGCGGCGAATATCAGCGTCGAGCGAAGGCTGCGTCGGAGGTCTGCTGAATCGAGAGATAAACGCGCTTCCTTTCGAATTACATATTCCCGGCTATCAGTTTTGCGGTCCGGGCACTCGGTTGAAGAAACGATTAGCTAGAGGCGACAGAGGCGTATATCCATTGGACGCGGCGTGCCGCGAACATGATATTGCGTACTCTCTTAGCAACGAACTCGTCGATAGACACGCGGCGGATAAGGTGCTCGCCGATAAAGCGCTGGGACGCGTCATCGCAGGAGATTCGACTATCGGCGAAAAAGCCGCCGCTGCAGCCGTTTGGGCAGAGATGAAGGCCAAGACCAAGATCGGCATGGGTATGAAGGCGAGAAAGAGGAAAGCAACGACAAAGAAAACGATGAAAAAACGAATACTTCCGTCGGCGAAACGAGGCGGTGTGTTACCGATCCTGCCAATGTTAGGCGTACTCGGATCTTTAATCGGTGGTGCAGCCGGTGTAGCGAAAGCGGTAAACAACAGCAAAGCTGCGACGTCAGCTCGAGGAGCTGCAACGTCACAATCGCGCAATGGAACAAGGTCGCGGGCTTTATCTTGCTCCGTACAAGCGTGGACGAGGATTGTATCTTGGACCATATAAACGCGGACAAGGAGTATCGGCGAAGAAAAAAAAAACGTCGAAAAAACGATAAAAATGCCCGAGGGAGTGACCGCCGATGTGCAATTAAACTGTCTGGTGAAACGTATGCGCATACCATATTTTAGAGGAGTGTACATGCGTAATACTTTACCGACCAGTGGCGTAAGAAGAAACGAAAGCGGTATTGTCAATCTAGACGATATCGCGGGCCCTGGGACTCATTGGGTCGCATACGTAAAAAGGAGCAACCGCGTAATTTATTTCGATAGTTTTGGTAATCTTCGACCGCCTCGAGAACTGGTGCGATATTTCGGAAGCAATGTTACGATTGAGTACAATCGAACGTCCTATCAGACGTACGATCAAAGTTTCTGCGGACAAATGTGCTTGCGGTTTCTTCAGACTGTTGACCTTTAAAAGACCGACGAGATACCGCAAAGTCTCAGTATTCGTCGAGCGCTTTTTCCATCATGTCGTTTACCCTAACGCTGAGCGGAAAGAGCAACGTTCTCGCTGCAAATTACTCTCCGACGATAGATTTAACCGATGCCGAATACGAACTCGGTCTAACGCTTTTTGAAACTTACAACACAATACCGAACGTGAACGCCTCGAACAATAAATTCTATTTCGGTAAAGACGATGCGGAGATTACGATACCCGAAGGATCGTACGAGCTGCCGGCCATAAACGAATTTTTGAAACGCGCAATTTCGCAGAAACGTCCACGACGCAACGCACCCGATACCGGTGACGTTGTCCGCGGCGATATCGGCGTGTTCAATGATGACAACGAGGAAGAAGAGTTCCCGATAGTGATTCGCGCAAATTAAAACACAATGAAGTGCGAGATTAAATGTGCATACACAATAAACTTTAATAAACCAAACAGCATTGGATCGCTGCTGGGATTCTCGAAGCGCGTACTGCAACCGCGTAGATGGTATGAATCGGACCAGTCGATCAACATAATTAACGTAAATATAATTTGTATTGAATGCAGTGTAACTGCAGGTGCATACAACAACGGTGCGCGTGTGCATACGATTCATGAATTTTCGCCGAGTGGGCCTTCAGGATATAAGCTCAGTGAAAAGCCAAATCAGATCATTTACCTTCCAGTAATCGTACGGAGCATTACGACTCTCACCATACGAGTTGTCGATCAAAACGGACGATTGTTGGACTTTCGCGGAGAAGAGATTACAGTTAGGTTGCACGTTCGAAAGCGAGCGTGACACATGAGATGCTTGTGTTGAGTGGAGCCGAGCGCGCACGGAGAGATATCGCATTCTTTACAAGGACGGTGACATCATCGATTGATAATCCGACTCGGTCAACTGAGAAGAAAAAGCTCAGCGCATCAAACGTTAAATTTTTACAATCACTGGGATTCGCGGTACGAAAATCTTAAAAATGACTGATATTCTAAATGTCAGAGACGAGCCGATCTTTGACGATCGAATCGTCAAGATTGAAACCCACGCTTATTCGCCGTATGCAAACACAACGTACGGGCACAGCGATGAGATAAGAATACCCATACAACAACAAGATTTGTATACATTGCCGTACGAGAGTTTCCTATACGTCGAGGGGAGAATTACGAAACAGAATAGACCTGAAGGGGCCAGCGGCGACGTGGTATTGGGAAACAATTGCGTGGCTTTTATGTTCGACGAGATAAGATACGAGTTGAACGGCGTCGAAATTGATCGTAATAGAAACGTGGGCATAACCAGCACGCTGAAAAACTATGTAACGCTGTCATCCGACAAAAGCGTGATTCTGCGAAATGCCGGCTGGGAAACGCAGATGACTACCGCTGACGGGTATTTCAATTTCTGTGTCCCGCTCTACGTGCTGTTGGGATTCTGCGAAGATTATAAACGCATAGTGATCAATGCTCGTCACGAGTTGATCTTGATACGAGCGCGCAACGATAACAATTGTCTGAAGGGTAATTCGGCGTTGGAGCCCGTTCTCGAGTTGTTTAAAATTCAGTGGCGAATGCCGCATGTACTCTTGAGTGATATAAATAAACTTTCGATGCTGCGCACTTTGGAGAGCGGACGATATCTCAGCATGGCTTTTCGCTCGTGGGATCTTTACGAGTATCCACTATTGCAACGCACGACCAAGCATTCGTGGGCAATCAAGACCGCTACTCAGCTCGAGAAGCCGCGATACGTCATTTTCGCTATGCAAACCGGCCGAAAAAATAACATGTCTGAGGACACGAGCCGATTCGACCATTGCAATTTGACCAACGAGAAACTTTATCTGAATTCTGAATCTTATCCCTACATCGAAATGGATCTTGATTTTGCCAAAAACAAATGGGCTATTCTATACGAGATGTACGCGCGTTTCTGCAAAACCGACCTCGGATACGAGTATCTCGAGCCGAATCTCACCGTCACCAACTTTCTAAACAAAGGTCCGTTCTGCATAATTGATTGCAGTCGGCAAGTCGAATCGATTAAGAGCGCAACCGTTGACGTGCGAATAGAATTCGAAACTAAAGATAACGTGCCGGATAACACCGGCGCGTATGCACTCATAATACACGATCGCGTGATTCAATATAACCCGTTGACAAACATTGTGCGCAAAATCACCTAATTCTGCGCATATATAAATTATACGATACATCGACGTGGACCACAGTCTTCGTTTCGACCGCGACATGTCCGTGCCGACGTTTGTGGATCTGCAAGGTTTCCCCCTTGGACGATTAAGTGGTTTCATCGTAAAAGAATTTGCGGCGTTAAGAGGGGGAAACGTTCTCGCGCATTATATTTTTGACAGTCCCCAGCCATGGGATTGGTTGATGAAATCCGAAAAATCCTGTGCTTCCTGGCTCACTGCCTGTCATCATGGGCTAAGATGGGGCACCGACGGAGTGGTTCCGTACCGGAAAGCGAGACAAGTGATTACAACTGCAGTACTGGGTGCTGAAAATCCTGACAACAAGGAGATTGTGTACGTCAAAGGGCATGAGAAAAGAGAATGGCTGGGAGAATTACTTCTGGACAGTCGACGAGAATACGCATACATCGAGAGCCTGGATGTGGATTACGAAGACGTGGATAATCTGAATAATCTAGATGATGCTAATACTTTTCAATGTGGACAACACCGTACGAATAAACATTGTGCAATGCAAAATGTATTCAAACTTTTCAATTGGTGGACACAATTACATGAATAAACATATGTAATATACGAGATATGTTTTATTCCTTTCCCTCCATTACATCAACGTTATTTTATGTTTTGTTCATTTCATTTACATTCTTATACGTTTCTTTCATGTTGTTAGAGCGCGAAAAAACATGTTGTAACACGTTCGTGTGATAACAAAGAAATTATTGGAAGGAAGAGGAACTTCCCCTTTTCCTTCTTAAAAATTCCAGAAACGTTAATCGCAAAAAGCGTCACAATTTGCAATCCGTATTACATCAAGCGGCGGTGTCGATAAAAGGGCAACGGTGACGATATATATTACATTAATCAGCATACAGTTGCGTCTGCTCTCAAAAAGTATTGAATGACGGTCAAAGATTAAGATGAAACGTACGCCGCAATTGTAAATACGCGCTGCGACGGAGGACGCTCTCGCACAGCCCTTTGTTCCTCAGTCGTAGCCGTGCTCTCAATTCATGAGGTACTTCGCCGCAAGTGAGTGATCTTAAGTGCGTAATAGAAAGTAATAATAATAAATATGGAATTTGGAGAAGAATCAATGCAGGAGTATCTGCACAATCTCTTCTCCCACTTTCCCAACGATATTCTACGCGAAGTGCTTGAAACAGCACGAGCTGTCCTGAACGGACATCTTCCTCCTCCTCCTCCTGTATACAATGAGGAAAGCGAGGAAGAAGAGGAAAGCGAGGAAGAAAAGGAAGCTGAAGAAGAGGAAGCTGAAGAAGAAGAGGAAGGAGCCCAACTTTACGCAAATAACCTCTACGAGATCTTCTCTTTTCTACCAGATTTTATATTAATACATATAATTTCAACGATACAACTTATCCTCCACGAGGAGGAGGGGGAAGAGGACTATTAGTGGTGGTGGCGGGAAGGAGGACAAAGACGAAAGACGAAAGACATAATTAGTGGTGGTGGCGGTGGTGGTGGTGGTGGAGTGGTGGTGGGGTGGTGGTGGTGGCGGCGGGGTGGCGGCGGCGGCGGCAGAAAGGTGACCGCGGGCCGCTGCGCTATCGATGGGGGTGGAGGCAAGTGAAGAAGGTGAGTCCCAAAAATATTTTTATATATATCCTTTGTCTCGCGCGGCGGTGGCGGCGGCGACAAAGGACAGTTCCGCGAATAATCACCGCGAATTTCAAGGGTGACGTCAGGCCCGCGATATTGCCCTGCGGTGACGTCAGGCCCGCGAATTATGTATATTATGTCGGTTCTAACTCGGAAGCAATGAGGGTCCCCCCCACCTATCCGCCCCCCTATCTACTTACATAAACAAATAACGGTTATCACTATCTACATAAATAGATAACGGTTATCACTGTTTATGTAAACAGATAAGGGTAAGTCCCGCCGCACCTACATTTCCTACATTTTCCCCGCGCACCTTACCCCCCCTCGTTGCACCATAGTTAGAACCGGCATAGTCATACTACTGACAATTGTTATCGTTGCGCGTTCGTATCAAGATAAACTCGTGACGCGCGTTGATCACTATGCGTTTATAATCCTCGCAGAATCCCAAAAGCATATTGAGCGGATCGCAAAAGTTGAAGAAGCCATCATTGGTAGTCATTCGTTCTTCCCAGCCAGCCTTTCGCAGAACCACGTTTTTATCGTATGTCAGCGTTACATAGTTTTTCAGCGTGCTGGTTATGGAGCGTCAGACCGAGTTCATACTCTCCATCGGTCAAATCTATTGGCGGTGAATAATTTGCAGCGAGAACGCTGCTCGTTCCACTGAGCGTTAGTGTCAACGACATGACGGAGAAAGCGCTCGACTTACACTGAGAGTCTGCAGCACCACGTCGATATTTTTAAAATTTTACTCTTTGAAGAAAACGCAAGCACATTTGCCCACAGAAATTCTGAGCGTATGTCTGATAGGGCGTTCGGTTGTACTCTATCGTAACATTGTTTCCGAAATAACGCACGAGATCTCGAGGCGGTCGCAGATTGCCAAAACTATCGAAATATTTGACGCGGTTGCTCCTCTTTGCAAACGCTACCCAATGAGTACCAGGCCCCGTGGTATCGTCTAGATTAACGATGGCGCTCTCGTTTAAACGCACGCCATTCGACGGTAAAGCATCGAGCATGAAAACACCTCTAAAATACGGTATGCGCATACGTCTCGCCAGCTGTTTCAACTGCACGTCAGTAGTCACGCCTGTGGGCATTCTTATCGTCTTTTCGGCGTTTTTTTTTTCTTCTTCGCTGATAAACCTCGTCCACTTTTATATGGGCCCAGGTACAATCCGCGTCCGTCTTTATATGGAGCTAAATGTAGACCGCGACCCTGTTCCATCGCGCGATTGTGGCGTTGCAGCTCCTCGAGCTGGCGTCGCGCGGCTTTGTTGGCGTTTATCACTTTCGCTACACCGGCTGCTCCTCCGACTAATGATCCAATCGCGCCCAAGATTGGTAGAATTGGCAACATACCACCTCGTTTCGCCGACGGAAGTATTCGTTTTTTCTTTGTCGTTGTTTTCCTCTTTTTCGCCTTCATACCCATGCCAATCTTGGTCTTGGCTTTCATGGCTGCCCAAACGGCTGCAGCGGCGGCTCTCTCACCGATAGTCGACTCTCTCGCGATGACACAATCCAGCGCTTTGTTGGCGAGCACTCTGTCGGCTGCGTGTCTATCGACGAGTTTGTGCTAAGAGAGTACGCAATATCGTGTTCGCGGCACGCCGCGTCCAATGGATTTACACTTTTGTCACCTCTGGTCAATCGTTTCTTCAACCGAGTGCCCGGACCGCAAAACTGATAACCGGGAATATGTAATTCGAAAGGAAGCGCGTTTATCGCTCGATTCAACAGACCTCCGACGCGACCTTTGCTCGACGCTGACATTCCTCGCAATCCTTAATTCTCGGCGCGGGACCGTCAATGTGCGTCCACTGCCACGGCTGATTGTGATGCTCGTTGCAGCGACGATACGTTTGAACCTCAGGGTCCGCCTGTATATGTTTCGGAAGCCGTGGCCAAAGATGATCAATATAGTTGCCGCACACGCGTAAAAGTACGATCTTCGGTATATACTGCTCAGTGCTTAGATCAAGAACATGGCAGGGAGATGACAACGCGAGAAACATTTTTTTGCTAATGAGCGCTTTAAGGTTTCGTGCGTCTATATATAGGCGCTCGAGGTGTCACGCGAGTTTAGTGTTAAACATGAAATTCGTGCGGCAGTCGCGTACGATACGCGTCAAAAATTGCGACGAAAAATTGCGAATAATGGGGGAAAGCGCGCAGTTGCGGAAACACTGTGAAATGTTGCCGAGTACCATCCGCGCCATAATTGCGGGCCCATCTTCGTGCGGCAAAACTAACGTTCTTATAAGTCTGCTCGAGAGTCCGCACTGTGTACGTTTCGAGAATGTTTACGTATATTCAAAGTCGCTACAGCAGCCAAAATATCGATATCTCGAAAATCTGTTGGCATCGATCGACGAAATTTGATACTTTACGTTTTCAAATAATAGCGATGTCGTTCCGCCAATCGAGGCTCGTCCGAATTCGATCTTCGTCTTCGCCGACGTTGCGTACGATAACCAAGATGCGATCAGAGAATACTTTTCAATTGGTCGCCATTCTACAGTCGACTGCTTTTATCTTTGTCAAACGTACGCGAGGATACCGAAACATCTGATTCGCGATAATGCCAATCTCCTAATCCTGTTTAAACAAGATGGTACCAACTTGAGACACGTTTACAACGACCACGTGAACACCGACATATCGTACGACGAATTTTGCGCATTGTGCCGTGATTGTTGGCAGCGCGAATACGGATTTATAGTGATAGACAAGGATAGCTCGCTCACTAATGGACGATACAGAAGAGGATTTAACGAGTTTGCGGTACCGCGAAACGATTAGTTATTCTCGATAATTTGAATAGAGACGTTTAACATGGCTAATATACGTAATCGCGAGAAACTCGCGAAAGAAATTGAAAAGACGAGCCAGGCTATCTGCAAGAAGCATCGCGCACTAAAAACCGGTAAAATCGAGGAGGATAACGCGATGGAGAGACGTTGCAAGCCTATCGTCGAATCTCTGAAACAGATTGTCGAAGAATCTCAGCCGATTAAGAGAGAGGTTAAAGATATTAAGGAGGAAAAGTCGAAACATACTAAGAAAAAACACATGGATAGCGACGACGACGACGACGATAATGGAGCATTTCACAAATATTCGAAAATACCATCGGGAGAAAGGAAACGTTCTAACGTGGCGTTGGATTCACCTGTGCTTCATTCTACAATGATAGAATCGCCAGGACCGTCGACGAAAACACCTACGATTGGAGCGGCAAAATCAACGAATAAGGTTCTCGAGGACGTCTTCGAAACCACAGACGATTCATTCGGAACAACTATTCAACATCAGATGCAAACGTTGGAAGGTCGAAAAACGTTGTCGCAGCATTTGGGTCCGCTCGGTTAAAAGTACATCGGCGAGTTCCTCAGCGGTAGTGGATCGGAGAAAAGTATAGACACCATATATGGCGTTCGTCTCGTCAGGGACGAAATGATGCTTGGTAATAAAAAGTTTGACGTGGACATCAATGATAACATTATTATCGATGGCGTGCGATACGTTGGCACACCCGGTCTTTATGAGTTGATTTTTAAGAGATTACCCGATGATTTTCTCTATAAGGAGGACGATTTGCAAAAGTACAAGAGCATATTGTTGGCTACAAACGTACATAGACGCAATTTCACCGCGCAGAGTCGACTACAGGGCAACAGAGGATACAGGTATAGATACGTGATTGCGCCATTAACGTCAATTGAATCTACACTAAAGAGAAAGAATAAATCCGGAAAGGAAATTCCTCGCGCTATGATACTAAACGATAATAAGATCGATTACGCGCACTGGGACGATCCCAACGAGCTAGTGGATCGATTGCGATTACTCGAAGCTTCATATAGAGCGGGCAACGACGCTCATGGCAACGAGATGCTGTCCATTATCGAGGAACTTCGTGAGGCTATTGATTTGTGTGGAAAATTGTGGTACATCAATATGCTTGATAGAAGACGATTTATTAAAGAACAACAATGTGGTTTTAGTACAGAGATATGTGTGTGATTACCGAACGAATGAAAGAGAGAAAGACTCGAAGTAAAAAGGTATTATAGAGAGGGAACAGTGATACCAATATGAGAAATCAAGAGTGACTCGACCATAGACATAATACATATAAGAACTGATTTTAAACTATTTATTACAACACTTCCCCTAAATGTTCAAAATCAAAAGAACTAAAGAAAACAATTTAACGATCAATATTAGTCATTCCCAACATTTTACGTAGTCTTTCAAACTGTATACGCGGAATGACCTTCGTCAGGATGTCCGCTGCTTGCTCTTTGCTTGGAACATATTCAATCTTCAGTTGTCCTTCTTGTACTCGTTCGCGTACATAGTGAAAGCGCACGATGTGCGCTTTCTATGTGCTTGCTGCGCTTGTGGAAACTAGGATTCTTTGTTAGCTTGATGGCGCTAACATTATCCACGTAGAGTACTGGAGCAGTCTCTAAAGGAGATATTTCCTTGTATAGTTGATTTAACCATACAGCATCCTTGGCCGCTTCTGAAGCGGCAACATACTCGGCTTCAGTCGTTGATAAGGAAACGCTCTGTTGACGTCTGCTTGCCCAGAGAATGACTCCACCACTGTAGTTACAAGCTATTCCACTGACTGAACGTCGAGTATTTGAATCACTCGCATAGTCTGCATCGCTGTAGATTTTTAATTTGCCACCCTTGGCATGTGCATCATAGTAGACGCCTAACGTTAGCGAACCTTTGATATACCTCATGATCCGCTTGACCATTGTCCAATGTCTTTCTTCTGGTTTTTCCAAAAACTGTGAGACGTAATTCACTGCGTAAGTGATATCCGGTCGTGTACAGATGGCTAAATACATCAAGCACCCCACTGCTTCACGATAGGGAGCACTCGTGATCTTCGTGTCAATAACTTCCTCTGCTTGATGACATTTTTCCATTGGAGTTGATACAAAACGAGCTTCTTCCATATTATATCTTCGCAGAATACTTTCTGCATAGGTCTTTTGGGAAATAGAAATCGAACCATCTTCAAAACGATTGATGAGCACATTCAAAAAACAACCGACTGTTTCAACGGTTATTTTAAATTCACTTTTAAGTCTGATTAAAAACTCTTGAATATCTGTTTGTTTTGTAGCAACAACAAGACCGTCGTCAACATATAATACGACTATTAACTTCTCATTACCGATTATCCGATAAAATAGACATGGATCTGCTGAGCTTTCCTGCAATCCAAAGTTAGTTGACACATTTTTGAAGCGTTTGTTCCAGCATCTAGGAGACTGTTTCAAACCATACAAACTTTTATGGAGTTTATAGACACGATTGGTGCCATCCTCGTAGCCTTGTGGTTGATCCATAAAGATATCTTCTTTAACTATGCCATTTAGAAAGGCAGTTTTAACATCAAACTGTGCAATTTCAAGTTGCTCATTCGCAGCAATACTTAATATTGCTCGAATTGTATCAAATCTAGCAACAGGACTGAATGTATCATTATAGTCAATTCCTTCGCGCTGACTAAAACCTCGAGCAACTAATCGAGCTTTATAACGGCTGACTTTTCCTTCAGCGTCACATTTAATGCGATAAACCCATCGATTTGAAATAGATCTGCAACCAGTTGGTAACTCGACCAAAGACCAAGCCGAATTTTCCTCCAACGATGCTAATTCATCTTCCATCGCTGCTTTCCAGTGATGACATTCTTCTGATTTAGTCGCTTCAGTGTAATTCCGAGGTTCGTCCATTTCAGCCAGCATGATTTCAATCAATCGTTTTGGTGGATTCAACTTATTCCTATCTCGCAGATCTCGTTTTGGAGTTTCCGGTATTAAATTTTCCTTCGGATTCAACGCTGAATCCTCCGCTGAATCATTTGATGAATTACTCGATGAGTCGGATGAGTCAATGTTAACGTCTTCAATACATTTCTTCTGATCGTTAGCCTCCGGCTCAATGTTTGTATCAACAGGAAATAAAGCTAATAAGTCCTCCGTTGTTTCTGGCTCAAACACTACATCTCTGCTCCGAATAATCTTGCTCCTAGACTTTAGCCATATGCGGAAACCATCAATGTTATCTGAGTAACCAACAAGTATACCGTGTTGTCCTTTTGCATCCCATTTCTTACGTTGAACCTTTGGCACATGCACAAAACATCCTGTACCAAAAGTGTGAAATTTGTTGAGATGCACGCTTTTTCCGGTAAACAATTCATATGGCGTTTTTCCATCGAGGCTACTAGGTCCAGTTCGATTAAGAATATAAACGGCTGAATTTACTGCTTCCGCCCATAAATGTTTAGGTAAGTTCTTCGCCAGGAGCATTGTTCGAGCAATATCCACTACTGTTCTATTCGTACGCTCAGCACAGCCATTTTGCTGAGGTGTATGCGGATTAGAAACAACAAGAGTTACACCATTTGATGACAGAAGTTCTTGTACTTTACTGTTTTTAAATTCTGTACCGCCATCACATAGCAGAGTTTTCATGGGACGTCCAAAATTAGTTTTGATAATTTGTAATACTTCTGCAATTTTACCAGCAGTTTCTGATTTCTCTTTAAGGAAATAAACTATGCGTAATCTAGAATAGTCGCATGTAAAGCATACAAAATATTTTGCTCCTCCCAGAGATGTACATTCCATCGGACCACAGAGATCTGCATGAATGATCTCTCCTGGTTCGTTTGCTCGTTGTTGACGTTCCTTAAAAGTGTTACGATGCTGCTTCCCCTCGACGCAGGCTCCACAAAACTGACCATCATCCTTAAATTCAATGTCATGCTTCCTTAAAATCTTCTTCACATGATACATGTTCTGATGGCCTAATCGTTCATGCCAAATGCGCAATGAATCCCTCGACGATAAATTTACTTCCTTGACACATGATGTTTTTGGTGGCTTGATACGAATTTCCATTTTAAACAGCTGACCAACTCGAACGCCTTGCGCTTTAACAATGCCATTTTTTGTAAATTCACATCCATTCTTAGATGACTTGAATGCCATACCTCTATCAAGTGCTGACGTCACTGAAAACAGATTTCTACGAGCATCTGGTACATACAAAACATTTTCCATACGACAAGATAACCATTTTCCACTAACCAGAGCTTCAAACTTGATAGTTCCTTTGCCAAGTGCATCCATTGTTGACTTGTTACCAATGTGAATAATTTCAGCAGTTTTAAAATATTCAAAAGTCGAAAACCACTCACCACGGTGTGTTATATGATCCGTCGCACCAGAATCAACAATCCAGCTATCGTCAAGTTCAGTATTCAATATTTCACATACAAATGCCTCGTCGTCATCCTTCTGTTTCTGCTTCTTGCTTGGACAGTTCTTACGAAAGTGGCCTATTCCACCACAGTTATGGCATTTATACTGTGTAAATTTATTTTTACCTTTTACAACTGTAGATTCAACAGGTTTCTTCGACTGACGTTTCTTTCCGTCGCGCTGCATCTTGTCACATTCATTTTTCCCTTGAACCTTGGCTACCAGAGCGACCATCTCTTCCTGCTTATCCATTCGTTGTTGTCGTCGTTTGTCATCGGATGTCAGTATTTCTATCAAATTTGTAAGCGTCTGTTGTTCCTCTGGTCTTGCCCACCAGGCCTGTCGGAGACTCTCATAATCATCTGGCAAAGAATCTAATAGTTTAACCATCACAGATGATTCATCTGGCCTCACATTCAACTGCTGCATACGTAAAACCAAATTTTCAAATTTTGCAATATGCGATACCATATCATCGGATTGATTCTTATTAAAACCGAAAAATTCTGACTGAACCGTGTGAGCAGCTTGCTTCGTCTGCTGTTCGAAAACTGCATGTAGCTTGAGCCACATATCTCTTGCACACTCACACATAACCAACAATGTCGTTACCTTGGTTTCCAGAGTCTTGACAATAATCTGGCTCGCTGCACGATCCGCCTTATCCCAGATTTTTAGGTTAGTTTGATACATCACTCGCTGTTCTGCACTAGCGGTAGCTTCCAGCGATTTCGGTTTTTCAATCTCACCGGTGCATACCTCATACGCATCTTCAGTTCCTCGCAGCAGATTTCTCACTGTGAATTTCCAAGTGTTCCAATTTTCGGCACCACGCAGCTTCTCAATTCCATGGAATTCCATGTTGCTCGTGTAAAATTTCCAGCAAGTATCAAATTCGAGAGAGTACGTTCACGTTTAACTTCTTTCCTTACTTATTACACGCGAAGTCTTCAATCCATTCACGAACCACGCTCTGCTACCATATTGATTTGTGTGGAAAATTGTGGTACATCAATATGCTTGATAGAAGACGATTTATTAAAGAACAACAATGTGGTTTTAATACAGAGGTATGTGTGTGATGACCGAACGAATGAAAGAGAGAAAGACTCGAAGTAAAAAGGTATTATAGAGAGGGAACAGTGATACCAATATGAGAAATCAAGAGTGACTCGACCATAGACATAATACATATAAGAACTGATTTTAAACTATTTATTACAACAGAGGCCGGTATTATTATAAATTAAATCGTGTACCCGCGAAAAGAGTCAGACGAGAGACTGACTTTGTTTGAGAAAGACGTGCGAACATTGTGTTAAAAAAAAAAAAATGAGTGGCAAGGAGGAACGTGGCCACGGAGTGACAAAGACGGGTACGAACGTCTGACGAATGATTTCGAACGGTTCTTAAATAAAAATCGGACGGTTCAAGAACGGTTGACAGATAAATATCACACGGCTCAGGATCGTTATGAAAAGACTCAAGACCGTGTAAAGGATGGATATCGAACGGTCGTAGACCGGGTGAAGAATGAGTATGAAAAATTATCTAATCGACAAAGACCGGAAGACAAGGAATGGTTACTGAAGGATGATAGAAAATAAACAAAGCTGATATACATTACATCGCGAGTTTACACACCGAAAACGTGAGTTCATCGAAGAGAATTAGCTCCGAGAGACGACGCTTCGTCGAGGAATTGCATGCATCTGCTCGAAGACATTTTCCACGAAGACGTGTTATAATCAAAGGGTTCGACGACTCGTGGCAAGCGGATATCGTCAAGATGCGTCCGTATTTGAATATTAACAAAGGTCATCATTATATATGTACTTACCATGATCGATGCGCTGAGCAAATTTGCATGGGCAGTATGGATGAAGAGTAAGAGCGGAAAAGAGACGGCTGACGTCATCGCCGAGATAATTCAGAAGAGCGGAAGATGTCCACGCAACTTGCAAACGGATATGGGCAAAGAGTTTTACAACGCCGATGTACAGAAACTCTTGAGAAAACACCATATTAATCATTATTCCACGTATTCGGTGTTAAAAGCATCGATAATCGAGCGCTTCAATAGAACTTTGAAAGATAAGATGTGGAAGATGTTTACGTTGCAAGGATCTTACAAGTGGGTCGACGAGCTGCCGCGTCTGGTTTCCGAATTTACAACGACACGCTGCATAGAACGATAGGCATGCGACCTGTGGATGTAACGCCGGCGTCGGCTAAAAAGCTGTTGGACCCCGTGTATAGTCACGTTAAGATCGCTGCTCCTGCAATTCAAGGTCGGAGCTAAGGTACGCGTGAGCAAGCACAAGACAATTTTTGAAAAAAACTTTACACCAAATTGGATCACTGGGGTGTTTACGATCGTCAAAGTGCAAAGAATGAACCCCGTCACATACCTCCTCGAAGATTATCATGGAACAAGCATCGCGGGCGCTTTCTACGAACATGAATTGCATCAAGCGAAGTATCCAGACGTTTTCCTTGTCGAGAAAATTTTGAGAAGAAAAGGAGATAAAGTCTACGTGAAATGATTGGGATTCTATGGAACGCATAATTCGTGGATATACAAAAGAGACGTTGTTTGATTTTATACACATATATATTTGTAAGAAAAAACATTGTAAAAACGATATAAATGTATTCAAAGCAGCGTTAAATACACACAAACGTATATAAAAGAGCGGAAAGAATATACTCGTACTAAGACACGCAAAATTAATCTACATTAAATGTTATTACAACAATAACTCACGCACAATTGTCGCCTTTCATTTTTTTTTTTACAATAAGTCACACAAAATATCACCTTTTATTGTTACAATAATATTAAGTCACAATATATTATCAACTTACATTGTTATATATTGTTTAATAAGTCACGCAGAATCAACTTAAATTAGTAATAAGCATCGCATTAATTGTTTTATAGTAATACACAATGTTATAAATAAAGTATTAAAGAGTATAAAAAATGTGTTACGATGGTATACGCCTATGTCCCCAAGGTAATGTTTCAGTAGAATCAGGCAAGATGTAACGCTTGTCATCGAACGGGGTGAGAGCAATCTTTTTCTCTTTGATTGTGTGTACATCGTGGAGCTTCGAACGTATACACGCTTGCTGCCGAGTCATTTCTATCCCAACGTGCAAGCAACGCGTATAATCTTCAAACGTTATAGTTCGTTCTACAACGCTATTCTTTACATTTTTCGCCTTTTTTGTATCTTTTTTCCCTTCCACTTTCACCGCATAAATTTTTACTCTTAGCCCTACAAATTCGGTCATAATCTTGCCGCAATTCTTGTTTTTCATTAGCCCTAAAACCTTTTTATTCGCGAGGCATATTCAATACGTTGTCCGCGGGATAATCGCTCGTATCGTATCTCGCGATATCACGTTTCATATCCATGTACACATCGTCACACTCAATGACATAGATGAGACTGTCTGTGTCTGTATAGAGTATCTTACATTTATGTTTATACAATGACAGGATATAATCGTAGTGAAATTCATAAAAGCAGATTTTCGAAATGTCGAAAATACACATACCGACATATATTGGTTTGTTAAATTTTATCGATAGTTTACGCATCTCTATGGCAACCAGATTTTCTGCGAAAACGCTGCGACTATGAAAATTCGGAGCAGCAATCATGGCCTCTGCCCCATAACGACCTTCCCATTGCATTACTAATTTTATATTAACGGGATTACGTACATTTTCCATGGTTTTACCGAAAACTGCATTATTCATTAATTTGTATAAATTTTTCTCGAAATCATTTTTTGCGTTCGTTCGAAACTGTATTTAATTCTATACAATCGCGGAGCCAGGTGGATTGAGCGAATTGAAGTACGCGATGTTTCTTTACGATTCGAAGCCCGTGACGCGTGCACTGTTGAAGATTGCGGTAGTGGATGACGTAACGCTTTTTATCATGCACTGTCGCTAGTAATTTTTTCTGCCTTGACCCTGGAGGCTTATCGCTTGAAGGACAAAACGGTAAGTCACTGTGTCGATCGTGCAGCTGATTCTCATATGCAAGGTCGACTTCCATATATCCGGTGTCCGAGTCAAATGGCATCGCGTTTACATCGAAATTGTCAACGTTTTCGACCCATTTAAATTCACCGTATGGCAACGGTTGACACATTGCCCACCCATACAGATTGTTCACATCATTATACATCAAATAAGTCGATGGTTTTGACGGATCGTATGATTTCATGTACTTATTATTAGCCTTCGCATATCTGCCCGAACACTGGCTTAAACCGCCACGAATTCCACGTTCAACGTAAAGTAGCATTTCTATGTCCGTAAGCAACTCGAATCTTATACCTGTTTTCTTCAACATTGCATCCCACGTGTAGCCTGGCAATGTATAGTAATGCGCAGGGTTCAAACCGTAACTCTGCATGCTTTTGTCGCGAAAGTTTTCGAATATGTCGGCTAATAGTAAGACATCTGTTTTCAAATATAAATCGCTGTATTCGCCCAGTGTTTCAATTGCGAACCGTTACGTTCTCGGCATGAGCGTAATCATGCTCCGATACCGTCTGTCCGCTCAGTGAACTGTAGAAAGATTCGCGCGGTGGTAAACGCGTTTCTAAAAGCTTTTCGGCATCATCAACGTACTCGTACGGAAAAACGCCTTTGCGCGTGAGGAGTTCGAAATCCTCGTTTGACAACGTGGAAAATTCGGAACGAGTAATGTTTAATTGTTCAATACCTAGAAACGACGCCAATTTTTTGTGACTCGCACTTAGGAATTTATATGAGTCGATGAATCGAAATCGTATACAATTTCGTACTTCGCCCGATTTTGTTTCTACACCGGTAGCTGCGAAGTGTTTAGTAAACGAAATATATATTTTTTTTAATCGGTAGTAGGTCGATCTTGCCTTCGAACGCGGTAGAAATTTCTTTTATTATAAAATGCGCGTCGTAACCGCTCAAATTGTGAAAAACGACTGGAATAACGTACGTATTCTTATAATTTAAATTACATTTATTATGGGCAGGACCGCGATGCTTGCCGGTCAAATGACAGTGATCACGCACCCGCCGATTATCAAGCCACTCGTTACGGGTAAGGCCCGTATCTGATATAAACGGTTTTTCGCATATATGACAATTTGTTGCGTTTAAAAATGCCTCTTTCTGCTGTATAGTTAATTGTTCCATTGGAATATTGGCGGATATTCGAGCTTTCTTATCGTGCGCAAGATTTTCTAACTCTTTCGCGAACCACGCGACGCAGTCCTTATCGCGGCGAAAACGATACATCGATAACGCGTCGTTGTACGAGCATTTAACGTAGTAAGCTATGCTGTATACCTCGTGGTGTTGATACGCGAAACTCGACGTGTTCTCTGTTTCGTTCTTCTTCATCTTCTTCAATACGTACTCCAAATCAGCGTAAATTACAAATGGGACGCGCTCCTTGTTGTTGTATGAGTCGAATTCTAACCATTTCTGGTCCTCTCTCGATAGTATGATGGCGCAGTCATTTATTTTCTTGCACTCCATTTCGTGCGATTGCAATTTTTCCTCTAAGTGGAAGTAATGCAGGCAACTGTAATAAAAAGAAGTATATTTGTACAAAACATTAATTTTACATGGTGAAATTTTTTTTATATTATTACACTTACCGATCGCAAATGTACTTTCTTCCATCATATTTGTTTAGTTGTGAGCTGACCAGTCGCGACAGGTTCTTAATCCACGCAAAGTGACCGTGGCTGACGTCGTGTTTATCTTCCACGTAGAAGAAATTGACGTGTTTTTCCTTCTTATCTTTGGTCAGGCGTAACGGTATTCTATCTTTTCTTTTTTGTCCAATTCGGTTGTGTACACATTCACAGACACGTCGTTTAAACGTTCAAATTTTCCAATGTCTTTTACTTTCATTGGAAATTGAATGTCTTCAAACTTTAACACAGTCGAATAGTGCGGATACGGACGACTCCCGTTCTGCATGATTTTCGGCGGGGTACAGGGCAGCCACCACCGACCACGCGAAGCAAGCATTGTCTTGTGATTGCACATTATTGCACCCTTGTCACTTGCTTTCTTCGGCAATTCGAAGTAACATCCCGCGTGCATGGGATTAAGTTTGTTTATATTCACCATCAAGTTTTGGATTTGGTGTAACGCCCAGCCGCTATCGCGTTCTTGAAACTCGTCGAGCATCGCTAATATCACTTCGATTACACGCTGCTCGTACCATTCGCGCAAATTTGATGCTCTGTATAGTTCATAGTTCTTCGTCGCGAGACTTTTATTATCGCGGTCGTCACGAATGTTTACAACTTTACCGTTGAATACGGTATTCACCTTCACATTTCCATGTTTCGCAATAGCGTCTCGCCCTTGTTCGATCACCAAATCACTAGCGTCTTCCAAGAAATGCCGCGGTTCAATATAATCGGCGTTTATGACAGCACCCGTAAGAATACATGACTCAAACGCGGTCTCGATCTCGCGCCAAATGAGTGATCTTTTACCACTGGTGCTAGCGCGCGCAACACCTCCAACGTGCACGAAACGTCTTTCTAATTGCGCTTTTGCACCCGCGAGTCGCGCGATTCTCGCCACTATGGATTGTCTATGTCCGACGGTGAGTCGAGGACGTTTGGCACTGCTACAACATTCTTCGAGATGTGCGAGGCACTCTTCGCATCGTTCCACCCATGCACGACACTCCTCTTGAGTAGCGATCTGCGAGCATCGCTCGAGCAATTCGCGTTCAATATTCTCCATTTTTCAATTATTAGCACGAACTATACGATGTCTCGGAGCACACGCAAATTTTTTATTTACATGAATTACAGTATGTGCAGAACGCGATATTGTTCATGATGTAAACTTCCAAAAAGCGATTTGTTATTTCCAACCACTGATCTTCTGGATCCAGCAAAATTTCTTCAACCGCCGACGATAGATTCGATATGCTTCAAAGACATCTACTGATGTCCGAGCGCTAATTACATATCTATTATACGTTGTCTTTTGTCTGACGAAAAATTGCATCATCTAGCGGGGGCATGAAAGATTTATTCCCACCACTCGAAGATCCCATAGAATATTCTGGATCATTCGTATACATTTGCATCAGTGTGTGACACTCTTTAGAAATCTCGATCGAGCAGAGGGAGACTTGCGCGCGGTGCATACTTGCAGCGGTGCGTGCGAACCTGTCCATACGTGTTCAAGGCTAATGATACATCGTACGATTCGTCTTCGATATAACTCGATACCTTTATGATTAGCCGCCGTCAAAATACATGTCAAGGCCATGCCTGAGAGCTGCATCGGCAAATATAACTTGAATAAAGAATATTCTATATCTCTCGAACGGTAGGCTAAAAACTTACGAGACTTGAAAAGTTATACGTAGTGGAATACTGCCTTCCAATTGGATCCAGGAAGAATAAACTATTAGGTAGAAAATATTTATAATATAATATAATAGTAAGCACATGTGTATATTACAATAGAACGGTGAGCATTCAGTCAAGGCGTACGCTTCGATGTAATTCGATACCTTTGTGATGAGCCGCCGTCAAAATACACGGCAAGGCCATGCTTGAGAGCTGCATCAGCAAATATAATTCTAATAAAGAATATTTTATATCTCTCGAACGTTTTTTTATTTTCTCTGTCCGCCGATTTCGCGCGCTGGCGCGGGCGTCGTGCGCGGGCGCGGGCGGCGGCCCCGCGGAAATCGCCGCGGAGGACCGCCACAGAAAACGCCGCGGAAATCGTCGCGGAAATCGCCGCGGTATTTTAAGGATGTATTGCACCTATTTTCAAAGCGCTACCAAGTGGATAAAAATTTGTGAGAATGTTCTTTTAGTCTTCCTGATGTGCTACAAAAAAGTAGAAACGAATCCACTAAACGGTTGCTGAGATATAACGATTTTAATTTTCACTGATTTTACACGTATTCTTATGGGAAAAGACGATTTTGGCGGAAAAAACAGCTAAAAAAATGTTGAAGGAGCGCTACCAATATTTTGAATTTTTTTGTACATCTAGTATACGAATAGATGAAAATATCTGCCAAGTTTCAATTGTCTTCACTACACCGTTTTAAAGAAATAAATTATAACTTGAGATAATTGTGCTGTTGGCACGAATGTATCTCGATGGCTCGTGAAAGCGCGGCAACGTCGTAATCAGCTGGGCAAGCGAACATAACCTATGGCTGTCGCTACACGTATATCTATGCTTTCTACTACTTCTAGCTAACTTTTTGTCTCCGTTGCACTCGTGAAGAGATAGAAAGGGGAAATGAGAAACATAGCGGGATTATGAATATCAAATAACGCAAGAAAAATTACACAATAAGAAGCAATAATTTTGCAAGAGTAAATACACACAGGTGTGTTTCTATATTATTTTTTTCAGTTTTAATAAGTGTCATATTATCAATACATGTTCACTTACAACCACAGTATGCATAATAAAAGTATATTCAGTATACATAAAAGACTATATTTTTTCATAAACTAGGACAATAAAAACAAAATAAACTGTATTAAATAATCTCTTTGGTTTTTCTTTGGCAAAATTAATCTTTCTCTTGCCGTAAAAAATCAATAATTTTATTTATTGATTCTTTTTGAATTTTTTGTAAAGTTTTTTGTTTGATTTTTGTCTCAAGAAATTCGGCAAGTCCGTCAGCTCCACACAGTGCATAAGAATTTTTTAAAGTTTTCATATCGAGTTCAGCTAACGCCAATTTCTTGCGGACTGATAAACCAATATTTTTCATAGCTGCTAATGTTGACAGAATTTCAGTACTTTTCTGCTGAGTATTCCATATAAAAGTATGTTCGGAGAAAGTCTTTGAATTTGTTAAAAGTTGTTGCGTCGTTATCTTCAACTTATTTAGTATTTTAGACAGGATCACACAATCGCGTGACGCATTGTGAGCTCCAACGGTAGAAATGTTCAATGCATTTGCCAATCCGCTAATTGAGCATGCCCCTTTTCCTTTGCGACCAGTACTATTTCTAATAACCTGTAACGTATCAACAAAACTATAAACTACTTCGGAAAATTCATTTTCTAGAGAACATTTTATGACTTGTTTCATAAATCTGGGCCCATCAAATGAAAGATTATGTGTAGCAATGCAACACTTTTTTCCGAGCGATGTTAGCCACCCATGTAAGCTTCCCAACGCAGCTCTTATCGGCACAGATGGAACTTGTCGACCATTGTACATGAGTTCTCCGTAACAGCTCGTTAGACCATTCGCCTGACTGGCACTCACAGAAATATCTTGAACCGGGTTAACATAAATATCGAACGAATTTTTGCCATATTTTGCGGCAATTTGGAGGATGTCGCAATTCATTTCGAAGCCGGATGTTTCTAAATCTAATAGAACAATAGCAATGTCATTATTGTCTTCTTCCTCTAGATCTGTCTTGTCTTCCTCTGCAAGTTTATTTAAAAGATCGACATTGCTCTGATAAGTGATGCCTTCGACGTTTTCCTTTCTATGATGTAAAGCCGCCCGCAGCTTTTTCAAATGCATACGTCGTTTCTTGTAAGCTGATGTCTTCATCAATTGCCGTCGCCTTTGGAGAATTTTTTGTGACGCTGCAACATGTCGCGAATGGTGCTTGCCCGGCGATTTGCCCAGCTTTTTCAGTATCGCTTGCGTGTATCCTTCCCCGATGTTTTTCTGGCCAACTGTGCAAGCGAATCGGAAGTCGGCGGACGCAGTTTTACTGTAACATCGAGATTTTGGAGCTTTGCTAGCCATAGTTGCGTTTAGGCTTTCGTTGGTATTACTCGATGCACCCGCTGAAAATTTTACGGCATTATTGGCCAGCTTGTCAAAGATTTCTCGAAGTGCCTCGAACAGTCCCGGCTCCCGAATTCCTCCTGGAATGATTCTGTGCTCGTAATTTTCCTTGTCCTGAATGAAACCACACCAATGGCCACATTTACTATGGTCGTTTATAGCGTGGTACGGAATGTTACGGACTGCATCAGCCATCGCTCTGCTGTTACCTTTATTCTGACACATAGCGTACGTGAAGCACCGGTGGAGATATGTTATGCAGTTTTTTGTAAGTTCTTTATGGTTTTTTTGAATCGTGTATAATCTTTTTTTGACGCCGTTTGATGTGTGGTTCATATCGGATTGTTTCACGATGGAATGTTTGCTGGCAGCTTGGCATACTGCATTGGTTGTGCTGTCATCGTCTCCTATGAGTACACCCACTTCTACATTTTGGGCCCTAAGTATGCTGCTATTGACAATGAGTTTCTTAGCGACGTGAGGCTCCATAGCTTTCGCCGAACCATCAAAATTTTTGCGGCAATCGTGATCCGGAGGTTGATCGGTTGCATTGCATTTTTTGCACATCCGATTACATGTTGAATAATCTAAAATCATTCCGCTACGGTGACCAACAATGGCACCGAAGCCATTCAAGCTGTCGTAATTTCGACCTGCACCTCGCGTACTCCATCCCATATCGTATGACACCGCGGATTACATCGTTGAAAGTAACAGTAGGTTCTTGTTCAGGTTCGGATTCAATACAGGTAGGAATAGGATCATTTTGCGGTCGAGAATTAATTATAAAATTGGATTGGAACTGTTCAGGCCTGAAAAGAAGAGTAAATACACATAGGTTTGTTTTTATATTATCTTTCTCAGTTTTAATAAGTGTGTAATTAGGATTCGAAGAGAGCTTAGATTACATAATACATTCTACATCGAAGAACGTTGATCAAAATAATTATTATTTATAAATAATTTAATTTGTAAATAATCTAATGTGTAAATAACCTAATTTGTAAATAACTAATTTGTAAATAACTGTGATTTGTAAATAACCTGATTTGTAAATAACCATTGAGAATATAAAAGCCGAATTACTTTATGTTTTCAAACAGTAAACACAAATTGAATGACTCATATTTACAATTAGAATTCAAAAATATGAATATATAAATATTAACGTAAAATATGCTATTTTAGAAAAGATGTAGTCATTTACAATAACTTTTCGATGCTCTCAGCATTTTCGATAGTGAGTTTTCTTTCCAGCGCAGTGGCTTCTACGCAACTTTCATTCGCTACTTCCTCCGCAGCAACTCCCACTTCTTGTTCATATTTTTTAAATGTGTTAAAATTCATACATGGTACGTTCATGCATGCTAGCATTTTTTTGAAGTGTGTCCATCCTAAACCACAATGTAGGATACCTGCAGAGCGAAAAATTCAATATGTACAAATAATAAATAATAATTATAAAATTAATAACAATAGAAGCACAATAATCTGTCATAAAGTATTACCTAATGTTGCTTCCGAATTGATGTCGAAGCGAGGGCTGTGTTTATCGGTATATTGTTGCGTGCCTGTGCAAACTTTATTCACGACGAGGCACTTATGACACCGTACTAGAAATAGAGAAGCCAAGCCACTTCGCATCTCACTTTCTATGTACTGTAGAGAAAGAGCTTCGGTACAAGAACAACACCATAATTGCTGTCCCAAGATGTTCAAATCGACAATACGTCGTCCATCGATGACATTTGTTTGTTGTTCCACATCTTCATTGGTTATGGGATTACTTTCCTCCGGTTCAGTCGAAACTTTTCTTCGCTTATTGCACGTTTCTATTCCAGCTTTTCGTTGAGCGAGTCTTTTTTCATACAGGGCTTTTGTCACTAATTTTCCTTTCCACCGATAACTTTTGTCTGACATTGTAAAAATGTAAACGACAGATATAACCTCGGAGCTCGCGTCAAGTCTTGCACTGTTTTGGTACTGTGCAAGGCTGCCAACCTACGTGAATAGAGTCATACAGCGTTGTCACGTCTCTTTTGAGAGAGTCGCATAACAATGTTTATAATAAATAATATTCAAAATTATCGTTTATATGATACATATTTATCTTTTTTGACGTTATTAAAGTCACATTTGTTTATCAGCACTGCTGAATTATGTCTTTTGCTTTGAAATAATTTGACGTTATGAAGTTGAAATCAGGGCATTTTCACTGCCAAAAGTTTAGGCTCATAAATTACAAAAATCGCAAATAATACGGAAAAAACATTTATAAAGTAAAAAATACTTTTCTAGGAGTAAAAATAAGACTCCTACTATCATTGATTTGAGATCTTACATCTAGATTTACTATGCGTTAGGCGTAGATATTCAAGTATTTCAAATTTCATGCACTTTTGTCTAAGATTGTATGTGTGATACATCCTTAAAAACAAGATGTGCTGGTTCATAGCCATGGGATTCCTCTCTCTCCCCAACATCATCCTCGGTGGTATATACCGCTCTGCCGCGCAGCTTACCCCCACCTGTCAATCCCACCTCTAGATCAGTGGGTGACACCACCCACTGCATCTTGAGGATCACCACCCACTCCCTGTATCACTCCCCACTCCCGGGGTAGGACCGCGGGCTGACTCCCACGCGCGGGTCAGTTCAGCGGGCTGACCCTCACCTTCCAAGTTAGGTCTCGCGGGTCACCACCCACCTCCCACGTCAAACCTGGCGGATCATCACCCACTCCGCAATACGTACCGCAGGTACCCCCGCACCTACATTCCCCCCTCGCCCCTCACCCCCCCCTCATTGCCCCATAGCTTTGAACTGTCATAGACTTACTACTAGAGTCCTATCAAATGCACAATATAATGCATTTAATATAAATACAAGGTGTTGTATGATGCAATTTTATTATACGTTCGAAGATCGCTCTCAAATAATATGTGTATCATGCATGTTTGACGGTGGACCCGTGGACTTGGGACTAGTGCGCACCGTTCGGCACCACGAAACTGATACATTTATTGTTCTTCAAGGCAAGCATTGCGACTATTGCCGAGGACCAACATTTATGTACATTCCATGCAACATGTGCCCAATCTGTGTGTCCATACAATAATAAAAATGGCTAATCGTATCGCGGATGAAGTTCTTGAAGAAGTATCGTCTGACGAAAAGTTGCCTGGGGATAGCGGATGTGACAGTGATCTAAGTGAGCACCCTGAGATTCGTGTTGTATCAATTCCTGAACTACGCGCTTTGAATCGCACGAAACATTGCATGATACAATTTTACTACTCGACGGGTGGTGCTCTTGCCGTTTGTGCCCATTGTGTCATGCATGATTGAACTTTCTGACATCGAATTGGACTCAATAGACGCCGTTCAAATCCACAAAACAGATTTCCTTGAACGACTTGACGGACGTATCTGCTCCAAATACCATCAATCCATGTTTGTGTACATTCCTACCAAAATGTGTCCAATTTATATGTATATGTAAAAATACACACACACACACACACACACACACACGCACGCACGCACACACAAAGAGAGAGAGAGAGACAGAGAGAGAGAGAATATATTCGATAAATAATGGAGTTTGACGAAGAAATGCCCGATGTAGACTTTGATGTTGAAAATATCCTGGAAATTCTCGAAACTGTGCCGGAAAAAAAAAACGATCAACAAGTATCGGTGGTAAATTTCTTACGCATCAGAGAATTGTGCATTTGTGGGATCCGAGAACGTGCCGTGAAACAGGGTGTTAACATCGACTTCGTGCCTTGTGACAATTTGTCATTTACAGCGCGAAAGAAAGTGTATACGTGGATACTAAAAAATTTGTGCACGTTTAAGAATTTTGATGATGAATATGATATATATCACAATGAGTATGGTCGTACTCGTATTGTATACAATGCTCGCAAAACTGTTGAAAAAAATACATGGTGGTAAAAGAAATTAAATACCATGCCTATTTCCAAGATTATCTGCAAATTACAATTCCCGCTGGTAATGGAAAGTGCACCGAAGTACTGGCAATAAATGTATCATGTAAAGAAAAAATTTGTGAGTGCCCCTAGTCAACGTGTAATACGTACTAATAACTGTGACAAAAAATGGAGAACATTGAACGTGAACTGCTCGAGCAATGCTCGCAGGTCGCAAATTTAGCGGAATGTTTCACGTGGTTACAACAATGCGACGAGTGCTTCGCGCAGCTTGAAGAATGTTGTTGTGCCCCGGTGATGGCTCCAGGGACGTCGGTAGGTATATCGGGATCTTTTTGGCGCCTTAGGAGTTAGGACTCGTAGGAAGGGCCGCTCGGTGGTTGAAGATAAAACACTTGCTTGTTCCAACGTTAAAATAATGTATTTTCTTCAGTATTGCCCTCGTTACACTTGTAGTATGATTATGTATGTCGCTCGTTTGCTTGTTCTTCCCGGACGGCCCGGTATATATAGGTCGGCTGTTATCTCCGGATTGTGTTACAAGCTCGACGTGTAAGTCACGCACGGCGAGTAACACACCGGACAGCTGTTTGTCAAACTCTTCCGTCGCTTTCCGATTTTGTCGCGATATTTATACGGAAATTCGTCGTTTGGTTCGGCCAATCGTGTTCCTTGCGGCATGCAGCTCCCACGCTTAGCCGAAATCCGAATACCGGAAAGCGACTCAGCATTAGCTGGCGCAGCGCGATGGTGTTGCGGGCCGGAAGCCCGACAGACCATCAGCGTCTTTTCGATATTTCTAGCGTATGCGGAATTCGAGTCCGCCACGCGTATGCATAGCAATAGGAATCTTGATTTCCTGTTGCTATGCGTATAATTATCGTAGTTGTACAGGGTACAACACTCTTCCCCCGCCGGGAAAGAAAAACGAGGAAAAGGAGTTTTTCGCTTTTAACACCCCTCCCTCGCCGGGAAAGAAAACGGAGGCATGTAGTTTTCTATCATTATTTACATTTTATAAAATATATTAGATCGATTTAGTATTTTTAGTTTGTTGGGTATCTAGAAACGCGTGCTTTGTGTGCGTTTTAAAATTGATCTAGGTAAAGTATTATAATGCTTGCTTTCGTATTCTAACGTTTCTCTCTTTTTGCTCCGTTTCCTTTTTACAGTATATAATATTATCCCTATTGCAACTGCTACGATTATCAACATGGTAACGCCGCTTGTTGCCATAGGGTAAATAAAGTTTTTTGATTGAAAATACGGAGTGTCAAGATCCTCATTTAATTCTTTTAACTTAGTTTCTAAATTTTTTAATTTTGGATGGTCTTGCACTATTCTTTCTATTTTTATTTGAGACATATTCATTTTTTCTTGCGTTATTTCTTTCGGTAATGAAATATTGTAATCTGGCATGTATGCCTCAATTTTTGTCTCGTTTAATATTTTAGGTGATTGTAGTGTTACCTCTTGTGTTATTAATTTGTAATTATTTTTTAATGTGATTTTACCTGTATTTTCAATCGTTTTCTTTATTTTCCCGTGGTCTTTACATTGGATGATTATTGATTGTTTTCTTGTTGTCGAGTATAACCATGAATGCGGATTACCTAGTGGTATCCAAATTGTGTTATTAGAA
This sequence comes from Solenopsis invicta, assembly GCF_016802725.1. Classification (NCBI taxonomy): domain Eukaryota; kingdom Metazoa; phylum Arthropoda; class Insecta; order Hymenoptera; family Formicidae; genus Solenopsis; species Solenopsis invicta. The sequence goes on from NW_024105256.1 coordinate 41,113, forward strand.
GTTATGTATCTTATTTCGCAATTGTCGCTTTGTACTTTATTTTCTACGTATATCTCTATCTCGCATGTTGGACTTGTGTTTATGCGTTGTATTGAAAAGTTTTCTTCGCATAAGTATTTTCTATCTATATTTTTACATGTATTTAAGTTGTTTTGCAAGAGTAATATATGAGCGTTTTTCTGTGCTAATCGCTATTACCGGATTTTTTATTTTAATGATTGCATATTGGTTTTCATTTCTTGGTATGGGTAATGCAATTACGTTAAGTATGCTATATTCCGTGTGTGAAATTAACGGAAATTTTAATATCGTAAATATTTTACCGTTATTATAGTATGCGTTTATTGTGGTTATTTTTTCGATTTCAAACCATTTATTTATGTTAATCCGAAATGGAAAATAAAGTCCTTCCGGTAATTGCAAGTTTGCTTCCTTTAGACTATCTATTATACTTGTTACTGGCGTTAATTGTGGGTGTAGTGTCCCTTGTTTTATTAATACTAAATAGTGCTATGTCTTTTGTGTCACGTTTTAAATTTCCTAATATCGCGTTGATTACTAGAAAGTGTTCGTGTATGTTGTTTTGTCTGTCATTGAATTTTAGTTGTTGTCTTAAATTTTTCGTCACGTTTCCGAGGAGGTCTTCATTTTTCTGTATTGTTTCCTCGGTTTTATCTATGTGGGCTATTGTCTCTTGTAGTATCTTAATTTGGTTTTTCGTCGCGTGTTGTATTGTCTGTTGTTCGTTTTGTAATAAAGTTAATTGTTCATTAATTAATTTTTCGTCATTTGCGTCCATTGTGCCGAACAGAGATTTCGCAATGGTTCTTATTCCATCAATTATACCTCTTCTTTCTATCCGTGATGGTTGGTATATTAATTTTATTTTTTCCATCTTTTTATTTATTTCTTCGAAATCTCTTTTTGCTATTTCGTAGAGGTTGTCGCATGTTTCTTTGTGCGCGAATGCGAGTAGTTGGCACATGTTTTTTGTTTTTTGCATGTAATCATGTAATTGCTCTTGTCGTTTTATTAGTGAGGTAAAGTCTATTTCTATAACTATTTTCTATGTTGATTCTAATGGGTGTAATTCTCCTAATTTTTCATAATATATTCCTGGATGGTGAGTGAATTCTTCTACTTCGTATGGCTCGTTGCTCGTTGATTCTCTTACATCTTCTGATAAGGTGGGATTTTGTTTCGTTTCCTGTACGCTGGTCCATATGGTGTAACCTGTAATCATCCGGTTACATATTATCGTATTTTATTCCGTGGATCCTCTTCTTGGCACTGGTTGTGCCGTCTTTATGTTTTACTCGGTTTATCAGTCTTCTCGTCGCTTTTGTCGAGTGTCTGAGAAAATGTCTCGTCTCCCGTACATTGAGGCAATTTCGGTCGTTAGGGAGGAATCTCCTATTAATATATGGGATCGGTTTTCTTCTCCCGATACAGTGTGTGATTGTTATGAGGAGCCGTTCGAATTTGACGAGGTTCCTGGCGTGCTTCCTGAGCCTGGGCCGGAGGTACTCTCGGATGACGAAAGGTCGTCTGATGATAATTGTTCTCTGCATTCTGCAGAGACAGTTTTGTTAGATGATTTTGATTTTGGAGGTGCTCTTCCTGGCAGATCCTGGAGAGGTTCTGGTGAGTTTCTCTAAAGTCTTTGCACTCTCTTTCTCTCTCTTTTCGATTATCAGGTTCTTTTACCTGGTGTCGCTTTCCTCTGATAATTTTTTATTTTGCTGGTTCAGCTTTGATTATTTTTTCTTCTTGCGACTTCTGTTCTTTATTTCTTCTCAGTTGTTCTTTGACTGCTACGTGGTTTGCATAAAGGGAATATGTTTGATTTAGTGCCTGCGCCGGATGTGGAGCTCGAGACGGGTGTTATCGGGGATCCTGGCGTGGATCCCGAGCTCTTAGAGCTGCATTTCGCCGCGGAAGTTCCTGATGAGGTCCGCGATGATGAGGAATTTCCTCATCTCCTAGACGTTCGTCCTTCCGATGATGAGTCGGAGGGCGATGGGGAGCTTGCCGATGATCCCATACTCGACGAGTTTCCCGATGACTTCGAGGGTGACGTCGGTAACATTGACTTTATCTTTCCCGAAGAAGTGAATGGTGAACATAACGTTCAATTCTTGCTGGATCCGGATTTTCCTCCAATGTTCGTTATGGACAATTCCGATGTGGAGGAAGACGAGGACGAGGTCCTCTCTGACTGAGTAGTTTGGTATAAGGAAACGTTTAGTTTGTAGTGCAGTTAGTTATAGTTTAGTGTAGTGACTTCTGTTTTATTTTGTTCTTCTCCTTTGGATTATACTTCAATTTTTTGGACTGTGGATTACTCCTGGGTTATTGGATTTTTTCCATCTTTTTGGTGAGTTTATTATGTTTACGCTATTCTTTCTTTTGTATATAAGTATGTATATAGTTGTATATATAAATTTTTCCCCCTTTTTTTTGTATTGTTATTATTATTATTATTATTATTATTACCATTTTTCCGTATTTATTTTATTTTTGTTGCTCGCGTCGCGTTAATGATTTATAAATAATTTTAATCTGTTTGCGTGTACGCGTATTTCCTTTCGGCCTTTCTTAATCGTAAGATTTATGTCACTGTGTTTCTTGATCACAGTGTATGGTCCTGTCCATTTCGAGTCAAGTTTTTTCGATCTTCCTCGTCGTAGGGTTTCATCAAACAGTAGTACTTGATCTCCTATTCGAAAATTTTCTTCGTTGATTTTTTTGTCAAATTGGAGCTTTGCTTTTTGTTTTTCTTCTTTTAATTTTTCTCTTGCCACTTGATTTGAGGCTCTTATGCGTTCTCGCACTTCTTGTGCATAATCATCGTATGTATATTCTTGTTTCGGCGGTTTTGTTAACGTCGTGGGCATGATTGCCTGATATCCGTACAATAATTCGAATGGCGTGAAGCCTGTTGCTGTATGGGGCGTGGTGTTGTATGTGAACATTGCGTAGGGTAACCACTCGTCCCAATTTGTTTGATCTTCATTAATATAATGCCTTAGATACTCTGCTAAGGTTCTGTGCGATCGCTCTAATGCTCCATTCGTTTCTGGGTGGTAAGCGGTCGTCTGAATTTTCTCGATTTTTAGAAGTTTACATGTGTTCTTAAAAATTTCACTTGTAAAATTTGTACCCTGGTCTGTGAGAACTTTTTCGGGTATTCCGTGTTCCAGCACGATTTTTGTTACGAATTCTTTCGCTATAGTATTTGCTTCTTGATTGATTAATGCAATTGCCTTGCTGAATTTTGTTAAGTTGTCTTGAAATGTTAGTGCGTATTTATGTCCGGATGTCGTGACCGTTAATGGTCCCACTATATCCAACGCACATTTCTCGAATGGCTTTTTAGCTGTATCCGTTATTACTAACGGCATTTTAGTTTTTTGCCTTAATTTATTTTTTTGGCAATATTCGCATTTCGCGATATATGTCTCTATGTATTTTTTCATTCCGTGCCACTGATGTTTTAATTTAATTCTCTCAAGAGTTCTTTTTACTCCCTGATGTCCTCCGAGGGGGGCATCGTGGTATTCATATAATATTTTCTCCTTTTCATCTTCGGAGTAATTTACTTGTCCTTCTTCATCTTCTTCGTCTTCTCCTTCCTTGTCGTCGTCATCTTTTATCGCGTTTATATGCTCGTCCGTTCGGATCGGATTTCGACTCAAGGCATCGGCGTTCTTATTTATTTTACCAGCCTTGTGAATTATTTCGTAATCGTATTCTTCTAATTTAAGCCGCCATCTGATTAGTCGAGAACCCGGATCGTTTACATTGAATAGCCATATCAGTGGTTTGTGATCCGTGATAATTTTAAATTTTGTACCGTATACATATGGCCGGAAATGTTTAACAGCCCAGACTATGGCCAATAATTCCTTTTCGGTCGTATTGTAGTTCTGTTCGGCTTTTGTTAACACTCGGCTTGCATATGCGATCGGCTGATCCTGGCCTACGATCCCTTGCGAGAGTACGGCTCCAATGGCGTAATCTGATGCGTCCGTCGTGACGATAAACTCCGCGTTGAAGTCTGGATACTTCAGTACGGGCGCCGTTATTAATTTATTTTTCAATGCATCAAATGCATTTTGTTGATCGTTCGTCCACTCAAATTTTTCTCCTTTTTTCGTTAATTTAGTGAGCGGTTTGGCGATCTTTGAAAAATTTTCTATAAATTTTCTATAATATCCTGCTAATCCTATAAAAGCTTGAATTTCCTTTACTCGACGAGGAGTCGGATATTTGCTTACAGCTTCGAGCTTGGATGGATCTGGTGAGATCCCCTTTTCTGTTATAATGTGTCCCAAATATATCACTTCCTTTCTTAGAAATTCACATTTGTCAGGTTGTAGTTTTAGATTACTTTTCCGTAGTCGTTTAAATACTTCAATCAATCGTTTATTATGTTCCTCTAAACTCGAACCGTATATTACGATGTCATCGAGGTATACTAGACATTTTAGTCCTTGTAATCCTGTCAAAATACTATTCATTAGGCGTTGGAAGGTTGCAGGCGCATTCTTCAATCCAAACGGCACTCGATTAAATTCGTAATGTCCGTGCGCTGTCGAGAATGCTGTTTTTTGTTTGTCATTTTCGGACATTGGGATTTGATGATATCCCGATGCCAAATCTAGTGTTGAGAAATATTTCGCATTTCCTAGCTGGTCCAAGATGTCAGTGATATTGGGTATTGGAAACGAATCTCCAATTGTTAAATCATTTAGTTTTCGAAAATCGACTACGACGCGTAATTTTGGTTTGCCTGACGCATCTAATTTTTTGGGGACTACGAGTAATGGCGCATTCCATTGACTTGTGCTCGGCTGTATTATTTCTTGGTCTAGCATGTTTTTTATTTGCTTATTTACCTCGATTTTATGTTTTTTGGGTAATCGGTACGGTCTGACATTTACACTTGCTGTATCCGCGCGTGTTTTTATCTCGTGCGAAACCTTAGAGGTGCACGTTAGCCGTTCTCCTTCTAAGTGGAAAATATCGTTAAATTCTTCGCAAATATTTAAGAGAGTTTTCTTCTCTTCTTCATTTAAATGGCTTATTCTCAAGAGGTTACTTATTTGCTCTTTTCTTGAAATTTTTGGTGCGTTTTTCTTCTCGATTTTATTTATTGATTTTTCGAGAGTATCTTCACATATTAATTCCTCGATTTTTACCTGTGGTGCTTGGATATCTATTTCATCTTCCGTAGTATTTAATATACTCGCGGGACACGTGAACTCATTTGGTTCTACCAAGCAGCATCCGATATAGACTCCTGCTTTTAATTCTTCTGATTTGATTATACCAATTTTATTTTGGTTTGTTGACACTTGTACGATAGTTTCGCTTCGTGGTTTTAGTATTATCCTTCGATATGGAAATAAGTTGAAGCTTGTTTGGCCAATGGTCACTTTTCTCGATCCATAATCGCATGTCATATTATTTTTCCTGACAAAGTCGGCCCCGAGTATTCCATCGTACTCTAGAGGTTCGTTGTCTTTAATTACGTATACTGGGTGGCTTATTTTTGCATCTCGTGCCTGTATATGTAGATACGTTTTCCCAAGTGTAGTAATCGAATTGCCTGTTATCCCAGTTAGTTTTATTTTTTCATCTTGTATTATAGTTTCATCTTTTAATGTCTTCAATTTTATAATTGAGATCGTTGCCCCTGTGTCGAACAAGAAAGCAATATGATTTCTTTGGGCCTCTTTTACCGGCAGCGATATCATATCCAGCCCGGTATCTTCCCTTGGCGCGTGTCGCATGTGTGATACTCGATACGCGGCGGCGTTGCGCGACGTTATCTTATTTGGCTCTTCCTTCTCTTCTTCTTCGCTGCTTTGTGCGCCCGAGTTTTTTATGGCTCGTATTTTTTCTGTTTTATTATTTTTACCGTTTTGGTATGTTTTTGTTTCTTTCGTTGCGATGCCTCTTTGATTGTTTAGCCACCAACATTCTTTGCGGGTGTGCCCCTTCTTCTTGCAATGATTGCAATATTTTTCGAAAGCATTTATGTGAGAGCGATTGTCCGGTCTCGGTAATGAGAAGCGGTTTGTATATCGGCTACTACGGCAGTCCTGTCCGTAGTGCCCGGTTTTCCCGCATTTTTTGCATTGCGGTTTTCTATACGAGGAGATCTGTTTTTGGGACTCTAATCTATTCCTTGGATAGAAATTCGGATTTCGATTGCCTGGGCCTTTAATCTTTTCCTCGGCCGTTGCACCGATTATCGCTTCAGCTAGCGTTGGATATCGTTGTGCGCGTACGAGGAGCTTGATATCCTCGTGCAATCCGGTTTGATAATTATGGAGGGCTTGTTCTCTAATGCTTTCTAAAATGGCTCGTTGTTGTTCTTGAGTATGCTCCTTGCCCTCTTCCATTGATTCGTACAGATCCATTGCCAGTTTATCTACTCGGCGTCCGAAGTCTTGTGCGCTTTCTCCACTTTTTTGTTTTAGTGAGTTAAATTCGATTTGTAAATGCGCAGTGCTTCGTTTACTTAAATATTCATTTTCTAGCTCTCTTTTTAATTGTTCGTTACTTCTTATATCCCGTGTTTGGAAATCCGTCATTGCCTTTCCTTTAAATTTTGTGCAGATCATTGCCTCAAGCAGTGAGTGCTCTTCTACTGGGTGAATATTTTTCATAGCATATGAGCTAGCGTTTATAAATTCTCTTACGCGATCTCGGGAAGTTCCGTCTATATCGGGGATCATGTTTCGAGCGTCTTTTAACGTTAAAAAATTAACCCTTGATTCTCTCTGGTTTCTGATATCATACGCGGATCGGCCATAAGAAAGTTCGCGGGCATGATCATGAAAACTCCTTGTTTCTTGGTTCATGTCCCTAGGTGGGGTACCGCGGGCTTCGGGTACGGTTCCCGTGAAAGATACCCGGAGTTCCCTTATTTCGCGCAATAGCTCATGCATTAAGAAATTTTCTGTCATTGGCAAATCGTAAGTTGTTCTTGGCGTTGCTACGGGCTCGGCGTATTGCTGAGTTGTATCATTTTCTGCTACCTTGGCAGTTAGTTTTCTCGACGTTCCGACGGGAGAGCGTGCCGTTGTGGCGTCGGTCCGTTGTGTCGAGGTACCGGCTTGTCCGTCCATATTTAGTAAACTAAAGTCGTGTAATTTTACAGGGAATTCTCTAGTTGTTATAGCGAAGTCTGTATCGTCTGTCTCGCTCGCCGTTTAACACTCTATTAACTGCGTCGTGAATATCTTCTAACGCGGTTGCCGCGATTTCTATTGAGGACGATGATGAGTCTGACCTAACGTCGTTTGTTTTTTCGTCGTTACGTGTCCCTTCAGGAGCGCGTTTCCGTCAGGGCATTTACAAAAGAATTTTCTAACTTACAATAAAATCACCGTGGTCGCTCGCATGTTGTCGAGTGCTGCTTATCTGCTTCTCCTCAGCTGGCTCGGCTTACGTTGCGCTGGCTGTTGAGGTAGGTCGGCGATCCTGATGCCTCGTTCTTGTTGACGTCTTCTGTGACTCTGGGTCCTCTTCTTTCCGTTGTGATCTCGCAGGTGTTGTCTCCGTTGTTGGGCGTGCTGCTTCCTGGCGCTTCCGCTCGATTGTCGTCGTCACGACTTGCGGGTGTACCGTCCTTTTGAGCGTGATCCCACCGCTGCCACCAAATATAATGTTGTGCCCCGGTGATGGCTCCAGGGACGTCGGTAGGTATATCGGGATCTTTTTGGCGCCTTAGGAGTTAGGACTCGTAGGAAGGGCCGCTCGGTGGTTGAAGATAAAACACTAGCTCGTTCCAACGTTAAAATAATGTATTTTCTTCAGTATTGCCTTCGTTACACTTGTAGTATGATTATGTATGTCGCTCGTTTTCTTGTTCTCCCGGACGGCCCGGTATATATAGGTCGGCTGTTATCTCCGGATTGTGTTACAAGCTCGACGTGTAAGTCACGCACGGCGAGTAACACACCGGACAGCTGTTTGTCAAACTCTTCCGTCGCTTTCCGATTTTGTCGCGGTATTTATACGGAAATTCGTCGTTTGGTTCGGCCAATCGTGTTCCTTGCGGCATGCAGTTCCCACGCTTAGCCGAAATCCGAATACCGGAAAGCGACTCAGCATTAGCTGGCGCAGCGCGATGGTGTTGCGGGCCGGAAGCCCGACAGACCATCAGCGTCTTTTCGATATTTCTAGCGTATGCGGAATTCGAGTCCGCTACGCGTATGCATAGCAATAGGAATCTTGATTTCCTGTTGCTATGCGTATAATTATCGTAGTTGTACAGGGTACAAC
>NW_024105257.1:2500-76558 GCF_016802725.1 Solenopsis invicta
AAGACCATAACCAAAAGACCATAACCAAAAGACCATAACCAAAAGACCATAACCAAAAGACCATAACCAAAAGACCATAACCAAAAGACCATAACCAAAAGACCATAACCAAAAGACCATAACCAAAAGACCATAACCAAAAGACCATAACCAAAAGACCATAACCAAAAGACCATAACCAAAAGACCATAACCAAAAGACCATAACCAAAAGACCATAACCAAAAGACCATAACCAAAAGACCATAACCAAAAGACCATAACCAAAAGACCATAACCAAAAGACCATAACCAAAAGACCATAACCAAAAGACCATAACCAAAAGATCGCCCGGGGGGGGCTTCGCCCCCCCGGACCCCCCCCAATTATATCTCTTCTTTTTCTTTTCTCTCATTTTCACATTGTTTTTCTTGGTTAGGGCGGGAAAAAAAAAAAAAAAAAAAAAAAAAAAAAAAAAAAATCGGTCAAAAATATATGGGTCCAAAAGACGTCTCTCGAGCTCCTCTATCGATTGGTATAGTCCAATTTCGATCGATTTTTTACATTTAGTGGGACAAATTTCACCAAAAAAACAATGTGGGTCCAAACGACGGGAAACGTCGAGAAACGTCGAGATATGCGCTCAAATAAAAAAAAAAATTTTTTTTCGTTTAAATCGTCATAAAACGCCATGAAACGTCGAAAAACGCGAAAAAAACAAAAAAAATTTTTACCTTCAAAATCGAAAAAACTTAGAAAATTTTCGAAAAGTGTCAAAAAATCGGTCAAAAATATATAGGTCCAAAAGACGTCTGTCGAGCTCCTCTATCGATTGGTATTGTCCAATATCGATCGATTTTTTACATTTAGTGGGTCAAATTTCACAAAAAAAACAATGTGCGTCCAATCGTCGAGAAACGTCGAGAAACGTCGAGATCCGCGCTCAAAAAAAAATAAAGTTTTTTTTTCGTCTAAATCGTCATAAAATGCCATGAAACGCGAAAAAAACGAAAAAAAATTTTACCTTCAAAATCGAAAAAACTTGGGAAAATTTCAAAAAGTCGATAAAAAATATATGGGTCCAAAAGACGTCTCTCGAGGTCCTCTATCGATCGGTATAGTCCAATTTCAATCGATTTTTTGCATTTAGTGGGGCAAATTTCACCAAAAAAACAATGTGGGTCCAAACGACGAGAAACGTCGAGAAACGTCGAGAAATGCACTAAAATTGAAAAAAAAATTTTTTTTTGTTTGAATCGTCATAAAACGCCATGAAACGTCGAGAAACGCGAAAAAATCAAAAAAAAATTTTTCATTCAAAATCGAAAAAACTTAGAAAAATTTTCGAAAAAAAAAAATTTTTTTTTTCACAAAATGGAAGCGAGACGTATTTTTCCCCTTGAGGAGCACTGTCGAGAAACGATATGAAAATATTAAAAAACTAAAAAAAAAAAAAAATCAAAACACGTTTAGAGTTTTCCTGGCTAAACGGTGGGAGATATCGAAAAAGTGCACATGACCTTTCTTGTAGGGCTCGTCGAGTACTATAACAAAAAATTATGAAACCATTGAAAAGTCATAAAAAAATTTTTTTCGGCCCTCTAGCGGCCAAACGGTGCGAGATACGGCAAAAGTTCATATGACCTTTTCGTCAGGGCTCCTCGAGATCTATAAGAATCCACCCTTGGAACGGTCGAATTCCTCAAAAAAAAAATCAAAAAAATCTATTTTGAGTTTTCCTGGCTAAACTAATGAGCTGACCGAAAAGTGCAAGAGGACTTTTCGACTCCCCTTGGGGTCTACTATAAGGAAAAATTATCAACTCGATTTCCGTTTGGCCAAAAAATGTCTTACCTGAAATTGTAGCCGATATTTGCAAACTTGACAAACGTTTAGTTACCAGGTTTGCAAATATTCTCTTAGTACTCTGCAAGCAGCCAAGAAATTGATGCTGACAAGTTTCATCAGTACGCAACAGAAACAACGGAAGTGTATATTGAGCTGTAGAGATGGTATTTTATGCCTCCATCTGTGCACAAAGTTCTGATACATGGCAGCGACATAATTAGATCGTCATTTTTGTCCATTGATCGCTATTCCGAGAAAGCCAGCAACAACATTTTTAGACATGCTCGTGTACATAAAAGCAGATGGTCATCTCGCCAAAATAATGAAGATATTTTACACTACCTTTTACTCTTCTCCAATCATCTTATAAGCAATTTAAGATTTAAAAAAAAACAAAAAGCCAAATTAACAGATAAAGCAAAAAAATTATTGAAAAATAAATAAAAAAAACGTAAAAACTTAAAAAATTACAAACTTAAAAACAAAAAAAATATATACATTTTAAAATAAATAAAATAAAATAAAAAATTTAAAAAAATTGTTGCACGTTGACTATCACATTAGATCCGTCATTTTAAATTTTGAATTTTTAATCGCAGATTCGTATTTAACGACCCCAAAAACCTATAGATACTAAAAAACGATTAAAATGATCAAAAAAACAAAACAAAAATTGTTGCAGGCTGTCCGCCATATTGAATCTGCCATGTTGGCTCCGCCATTTTGAATTTTAAATTTTTAATCACATATTTAGCGACCTCAAAGACCCATAAATACCCAAAATGAAGAAATTACATGCATTTCCAGACATTTTTACCAAAAAGTATTATTATTTACAGTGAATTGTTAATAAACAAACAAAAATATCAAAATTGTAGCAGGTCTCTGCTATAAAACGATTATTTATGCGCGTTTTAAAAAAAATTTATTAAAATCGGTTAAGAATTCAGTCGTCGAGCAATTTTTGGCCACAAAATGCGACTTTTTTCTCACTGTGCGTACCAAATCTTGCGCGTACTACATAAAAACGCGTACGCAGTGGCGACTGTAGCGGAAAATATAAAGGCGCGTATAACACGAGGATGGGATCCGATAGCACACGGTGCGGTAGCCCACCAACCAATCATCTTGACTTATCTAACCCAACCAACGGAAAAACTCTAGGCATCGGCCATTGTGAGTGATGGTGGGCTATCGGTCCTGTGCGCTATCAGGATCCGCCCATAACACGAGAATGCTTAAACCGCATCGTGAATCGTGTCTTAAACAAAGCCGAGATGACAATTCGGAAGATAGCGAACATTTTCCCGAAGTACAAGAAAGATATGAGCGTGAGATAGAGACTAGTGTCGAGCGTAACGATGAAAGTCAAGACGCGAGCAAAAACAATAGAAATGAGGAAAGATTAAGAGAAATTTGCGATACTGAGACAGAATCGGAAAATGCGAACAATTTTGATATGCGTAATGTTTACAAAGGCGCGGCTAAATCTAATAGAAATCGCGATGTAACAAATATAAAAGCGAAAGCTAAAAGTACGACCAAAACTTCAACAACTAATTCAGAATCATCAACAGACGTATATTTGGACCGCAAGCTAATGAAACAAATTTATATTCTTATGACAGTTGCGCGGAAAGAAAAAATTTAACACCAATTGAACAATTAAAATATTTAAATCAGGATAAAAAAAATTATAGTAAATCGGATACGGAAAGTAATCAAACAATTATTCACAGTGATATAACAAATTATAAGTTTGATAACTTTAAAGAAAAACAGTATAATAGCAATTACTATAGCAAAAATAAAAGTTATGAGGAGAATTTCGGTTATATATTTGATAATTATAAAAACAGACAATTAATACGAATTATTACGGAAACAATCTAGACCAATATAACGACGATAGAGATAAAATAGATACATTTAGAATACTAGAAACAACTGACGTTTACTACAATATTGATAATAAATCAGACAATGAACAAACTGACAAACAAGACTCAACGCAAATCTTTATACACGTAGACAATAACTTTAAACCAGACAATAGGTATATAGCCTATGACGGTAAATATAACTTTTCAGTTAAAAACGCCCAAAAATACGTGGACCGACACAATTATAAATTGTACAAAAGAAAAAAGCGTGATAATCAACCGATCGAAAAATTGATAGATATTGATGATACAATTTATGGTAATGACAACAATAATAATTATGCTTTAATACAATTTCCGAATAAATCCGAAATGACAATAACGCATACTCATACATTAAATCATTTAGTAACAATAATAAGAAAAATAACAATTTGCAATCAACTGATTCAGATTTAATATCCTTCACAAGCTAGATAACAAATGTTACGATAATAAGTATGATGATGACAATTATGACTATACATATAATGATAATTATATTCACACAAAGGAATATGGCAGCGACAGTAACCCAAATATAAATAAAAACATTGATAGTTACAAGTATGACTCGTTAAATATTTCCGAAACAAGTTATATACCTTGTAAATGTAACAAAAGAAAAAATAATCAGACATATGAGTATGACACTAGATCATGATACTAGCGATATCGAGATTGATGATTATCGTAGAAACGATTCCAACTCTATGTCTTATGATAATAGTGCGCAAGAATTACTCTTTCATAACAGCGAATCAAGCTCTACGTTAAGACACAATAACGTCGAGAACAACAGCAACCGCGACGAAAGATCTGACAGCAGCGATAATTTAAAAATATCGACAAACAATCATGACGATAACAAAATAAACAAAACGTCATTTAGTAACACAGACGATTACGTCGACAATCGCTACGACGCACGGTTTGACTCGACCCATGACACTCATGATGGTACAATCGTTGGATACAATTGGTTGGATCCATAGGTAAGAATCAATTACGTTCGCCGTTTGATGAGCAAGTCTACATTCTAAAAACCATCGAAGAAAATGTGTTGCAACCTTTTAGCTCACGACTGTACATATAGCACAAGTAATGACCAATCAGACGTGACTTCATTCGAGGACAAATATAATGACGGTTACGATACGTTAAATTCATACAAAGTTAGTAATAATGAAAAATATAATAACGATTACCAAATAGTGACTATGATACGAGTACATATCAAACTGAATCTAAAACTGACAACAGACGTTACAACTGACGATTACAAAGATAATAATTATAGAAAACAGAAAAGATAGATATTACGATAGTGATCAAGAAGAGCAGAATTTGGAATACGATAAACAATGTAAAAAAATAGTACCTTACAAAAACAAAAATAGAGTTTTGGCATGTAAGAAAATTGAAAAATTTTACAACCAACAAAGTCAATCAGCACCATGGTTTAGATTAAAAAAGACAGATAAAAAGATCGAAGATGTGTGTCAGTACGACAGTGTCAGAGCGTGGCATAAAACAACTAAACGCGACTTACCCAGTGGTGGAACGCATTATTCATTTGAACGCGCAGTATCTATAAATTCAATAACGATCAAACAAATTCATGAAAATAAAGCTGAATAATCTGACCAATCATCCAACTTGATTCAAACACCCAATAAAATCAAACTAAAATCAATACTTAAGAATGCGAAAAGATATAATACGGAAAATAATATTATTAAACATAATATTCCAATAAAAACAAACTTTAAGATAACAAAAAATTGTGCACAAAACAAAACGGATACAACATTAACTAAACTTTACAATGACGTCATCAAATATAAAGCAATTAACAAAAAATTAATAAAACAATTTAAACAAATAAATAAAACGTTCAAATAAAAAAGAGAATATAAGGTACTTGAACCAAATAAGGTCCAGTACTAAATAAGATCCACTTTTCAATTTACCATTTAAAAACCCGTTTTATGTTTAAAATATATGCTTAAAAGATATGTCATAGGAAGTAGATAAAGACTGAATAGGAAATTAATACCGGAGGCAACACGTTTATTCAGTACAACGAAAGCTTGTAACAAAGTGAGTAAATCAGTAGTTTTTATAAAAATGTGTTGTAAACTTGTAATGGTACGCGATTTCCCCGGTGTGAGCGGTGCGGTGCGGGAATTTCGGGATCGGACCGGATACGGCTCGTCGGTTGGTCAAGTGTTCGAATTAATTATACCCAGTTGATTAAGGTGACAATAAACATGGTTTATTTTAGAAACATATATGTAGTCGTCAACACAGTGTAATGAAAAAGTAGTAGTTCGCGTTTAAGAACGCCGCAATAAAGGGCGCGTAATATTATATACAAAAGAATAGCAAAGGAAGAACTAAAGAGTAGCAAAAGAGTCACAGCTCGCAGGTGTGGCGGCGGATACGCGAGAATAACTAAGAGTTACGCGAGAATACCCAAGAGTTACGCAAGAGTAACTAAGAGTTATGCGAGAATAACTAAGAGTTATGCGAGAATAACTAAAAGTTACGCGAGAATAACTAAGAGTTACGCGAGAATAACTAAGAGTTACGCGAGAAAAACTAAGAGTTACGCGGAAAGTACTAACATTTAATCATGATAACGGCTTAAGGCTAATTCAAACACATAATAATTCGCGGTTACATGAGCGTACTATTAATCGGAGATAAGTTATGCGGACGATTGGTCCGTTCGGTCGGGGAAACCGCGGAACGTGGCGTAATTGGCTCGCGTTATCGCGTGGGTGCGTGCGTCGTGAACGCGGTTTGTCGCCGGTATGTTCGTCTCCGCGGTTCACCCGAGCGCGCCCCAGGCAAATGGGCGCTCGATCGACAGGGCGCCCTGCCGATTAACAGGTTATTAATTACGACCCAGTGTCCCGTGGCGGCCAAAGGTACTCGAGGACGATGGTGATTGGTCGAGAATGCTCGGCCGGTGATAGTGACGAGAATGCTCGTCAAAAATCTCGGACATGATTGGTCGAAGATGCTCGACCGGTGATAGTGACGAGAATGCTCGTCGAGGATATCGGAGTCGACTGGTCGAGAATACTCGGCCGAGGATAGCAACGGGAATGCCCGTCGAGGAACAGGAGATTGACGAGTATGCTTGTCTTCGGGAACGATCGAGGATGCTCGGTCGCCTTTAGGCCAGGTCGGAGAATCGGACGGATCTGATCTGTGCGTTCTCACTGCCGGCTTATATATCCGAACGCGCGGTTGAGTGAGCCAATCCGCGCGCTCGATTGGCCAAGCCGGAGTGGGAACCAGGGCCTATAATCTCTTATGTAAATTTTGTAGACAGCGTTTGTGGCGTCCTCGCTGTACCACTCTAGGCCAAATGGAACTATTAAGCAATATCTGTCGGTAAAATGGTTGATAAATCTCGCATGGTACATACTGGTTCATCGTTTCCAGAACATTCCGGAATACTTCGTTCACTTTGTTTTCGTTACATGTGCAACGCAGAACGTGCGCATCTATATTTCAATATATTTCAAAAGCATTCAGCAGTGTTCAACAGTGTTCAACAGTGTTCAGATTTTGTCCGGAAAAAAGAGAAAGAAGTAGTTTAGAGGCCTACCCGTACAACCTGATAAGGTAAGTGAATTTTATTATATAACCTAAAATAATCTCAAAGAAAACAACTAAACCAATAACTAAAAACATTTTTTATTGCAGCGTTAATTCCGCGACTGGTATTCAATCAGAGGCTATTAATTTCTGTCAGCTTGAAGAATGTATTAATAAATGGACCTTGGAGTTGAAAAAGCAAGATAAAGTACTTGTAAATCAAGCGACACAAGTTGATGCTTGGGACAAATGGTTGATAACAGTTGATAACAAATGGGGAGAAAATACTAATGCTGAATCAAGAAGTTGAAAGAGTGAAAATCAAGTAGCAGCAATTGGATTACGTTGTAAGTTATATTTGTACATTTTCAATTATATAAACATGTTTACACAATATTTAAATAAATAACATCAATTACTAAATTTTTATTTTATAATGTTAATTATTTACTAAATCAATTATTAAACTTTCATTAAATTCAAGTAATTGTATCATTCACAGATTGGACAACAGAAAGAGTTGCAAGAATGTTTAATTAGAAAAGGAGCTAGCATCATTAAGAAACAGTAGCATCAAGAAGAAACAATAGCATTTATAATAGACATTAAATTTTACAATATTTCGGGAGAAAACATCACGAAAATTATTGTCATCCTTCACTTGATTTTCCTCATAATCTCAGAGTGGGAATACAACGCCCTGATTCCAAGCAACCGGATATGCGATTAAGGATGTACTGGCGGTAATTGCTGCTGTTTATTTTTCTACACTCTTATACATCTACTTGTACATATTCACTAAATACCTACAAATTTTTGTATGGTTAAATTAAGATTATTAGTTTTTACATTTCGTAAACCTGTTTTTTAAATTAGCTGATATTATTTTTTAGAAACTACTTAAACTATCGATTTCAATTTTCGCATATATATATATATATATATATATATACCGGGTGTCCCAGACCACACGTCCCACCCGATTTTTTCGTAAACGCGACATTTTAAAGAAAAATGTTTCAGACAAAAGTTGTAGGGTTTTAAAAGATCTATTTACTGATTTTATCAGTTTGACCTTGGATGGCGTCGCCAAGGTCAGATCAAAATAACATTAACTTTTTTAAATAGGACACCTCATTTTTGGTTCCAGAATCTAATAGCTGGTGTCAAGACCTTTCCAAAACACTATAAGAAAGTTTATTTTTGTTGAGTACTTTCCGAGTTGTGAGGCTTGAAAGTTACGGTGTACTGTTACCTTCAAGCGTCATAACTCGGAAAGTCCTTAACCAAAATAAACTTATTTATAGTGTTTTGGAAAGCTCTCGAAATCGACTATAAGAAAATGCAATGAAAAATATAAGCAGAGGACACCGACTTCGCCCATGGTATCACGTCGAATAATGCTTTCTCTCTCGACCCAGCGTCGAGCGAGGAGGATGCACTATCGTAAAGCCCCCCACCACTTTCCGCCCGCACCCCGATCGTCGCCGCGCAGCCTAGACACACGTACGAGCGCGGCTCCGCGTGTGTGCGGCAGCCGAGCGCTAGCGTCGAGAGACACCATTTCTGCCGGTGCGTGTACCTATAGTTCTACGCGTAGAGTTTTGAAGATACCTAATTACCGAGATCTCTAACATTCGGTACAGCTCTATGATGCCGTTTATTCTTGATTTATTAATATTAATCTTCATTTAATGTTGCTTATTGTAGCAATAAAGTAATTTTCACGAAAAAGCACCCTTACATACCACTCCTAAAAGTCATTGCTTAGAATTCATAATATTACGCAACTCGTCACCAATTCACGTTTTCTAATAAGCAACCCGGTCGTAAGCGTAATTTGTAGTTATGCCTTACCCGAACGAAGAAGCTGCGTTAATGATGTCAGTTTTGGGTAGAGCTGGAAGTTTTCGAGCAGCTGAAATAATGTGGCGAAATGAATATCCCGATCATACACCACATTCGCGCAAAGTTTTCAGTCGCTTACAACGTCGAATAATTGTAAAAGGTATTGTTCAGCCGGATCATAATAAGGGAAGGCAAATTCATCGATCAGTTCGTTCAGTAAGAGCACCTGATGTAATTGCATCTGCCTTTGTAACCCCGAATGATTCTTTAAAGCGACGAGCAAGAGATAGTGGAATAAGTCGAAGCACGATCAGTCGAATTTTTCGTGAAAATTCATTCCATCCATATCGAATGTCACTTCACCAGGCCATGACATTGAACGATCATAGACAAAGACTGATATTCTGTAATTGGATTACTCAACAATTACCTAATTTCCATAGAAGTATTTTATTTTCTGATGAGTGCACCTTTAAAAGTGACGGCGAAATAAACACACATAATTTTCGTTATTGGGCACAAGAGAATCCACATTGGTATCGAGAAATGGATCATCAACGTACCTGGAAAGTCAATGTTTGGTGCGGAATTGTTGATACGCATATCGTGGGACCATTTTTCTTTCAAGAGAATTTAAACCGTTTTTATACGCCGATTTACTCGAAAACGAACTTCCACGTTTACTTGAAGATATTCCACTCCAATTACGTTTAAATATGTGGTTTCAACAGGATGGATGTCCCGCCCACACGTCTGTCATTGCTCGTCATCAACTGAACCGCATATTTCGCGGCCGATGGATAGGTAAACATGGTCCACATAATTGGCCACAACGATCACCGGACCTTACAATTTTAGATTATTATTTGTGGGGACGAATAAAAGACTTTGTATACCGCGAACGACCTACGACTGCAGAAGATATGAAAAACAGAATTCGACAAGTCATTCAGTCTCTAGATACTGACGAAATTCGTCGGGCGACGGATGATTTCCAAAGTAGGGTAACAGCCTGTATAAATGCACGTGGTGGACATTTTGAACATCGAGACTGAACAACATGCGTATGCACAAAGGTGACGGCAAGGGGAACCACCTTATGAAAGCACCCCGACAAAGGTGACGGCAAGGGGAACCACCTTATGAAAGCACCCCGACAAAGGTGACGGCGAGGGGAACCACCTTAAAACAGCACACCGACAAAGGTGACGGCAAGGAGAACCACCTTATGAAAGCACCCCGACAAAGGTGACGGCAAGGGGAACCACCTTATGAAAGCACCCCGACAAAGGTGACGGCGAGGGGAACCACCTTAAAAAAGCACCCCCATAAGGTGTAAGTACAATCTTGTTACCTACACGTGGTACACCTTAGGTAACGCTAATACCTACAGGCGGCACCGATTATTTCGTTTTTACATTTTAAAAATGTTACTTTGACTTATACCTTTATGCCCAAGATCGATCTCAAGGTCGAATTCAAGATCATCATCAGGTTGATCCCTCGAAATCATGCAAATTTTGTCTGTGCCATTTTTTTGTACAAGCACATCCCTACGTTTTAAAAGGGTGGGACGGGTGGTCTGAAACAGGTATATTTTTCATTGCATTTTCTTGTAGTCGATTTCGAGAGCTTTCCAAAACACTATAAATAAGTTTATTTTGGTTAAGGACTTTCCGAGTTATGACGCTTGAAGGTAACAGTACACCGTAACTTTCAAGCCTCACAACTCGGAAAGTACTCAACGAAAATAAACTTTCTTATAGTGTTTTGGAAAGGTCTTGACACCAGCTATTAGATTCTGGAACCAAAAATGAGGTGTCCTATTTAAAAAAGTTAATGTTATTTTGATCTGACCTTGGCGACGCCATCCAAGGTCAAACTGATAAAATCAGTAAATAGATCTTTTAAAACCCTACAACTTTTGTCTGAAACATTTTTCTTTAAAATGTCGCGTTTACGAAAAAATCGGGTGGGACGGGTGGTCTGGGACACCCGGTATATACAGGGGGTTTCAGACCACCCGTACACCCCTCTTCTCTTCGCAGGATTAGGACCAATCAAAAATATGTTCAGACGAAAGTTGTAGGGTTTCAAAAGATCTATTCAATGATCTTATCAGTTTGACCTTGGATGGCGTCGCCAAGGTCAGATCGAAATCACATTAAGTTTTTTAAATGGAACACCCTATGTTTGATTCCAGAATCTAATAGTTGGTGTCAAGACCTTTCCAAAACACTATAAGAATGTTTATTTTCGTTGACTACTTTCCGAGTTGTGCGGCTTGAAAGTTACACTACCGCCAGCATCAGCATTACTCAAGATGTACCATGTGGTGGTTACTTAGGCGGATTTAATCTTGTGTGTGGGTGTGTGCATACGTGCATGCGTATGTGTATGGGGGAGGAAAAGGGGAGTCAAAGTTTTATGTACTCTGCTTTTATTTATTAACTGGATTGATTATGTTTGATGATCAATCATGTCCAGATTGACTGTATGCATTTTCCCGTGCTTAGCATTATCCAGAATGAACGACGTAGACGTGACGAGAATTTCATCCCATTGGTGCTTGATTCACGTGAGTCCCCTTGCCTCTCATGTTTGGGGTGCTTGATTCACGTGAGTCCCCTTGCCTCTCACGTTTGTGGTGCTTGATTCACGTGAGTCCCCTTGCCTCTCACGTTTGGGGTGCTTGATTCACGTGAGTCCCCTTGCCTCTCACGTTTGTGGTGCTTGATTCACGTGAGTCCCCTTGCCTCTCACGTTTGGGGTGCTTGATTCACGTGAGTCCCCTTGCCTCTCACGTTTGGGGTGCTTGATTCACATGAGTCCCCTTGCCTCTCACGTTTGGGGTGCTTGATTCACGTGAGTCCCCTTGCCTCTCACGTTTGGGGTGCTTGATTCACGTGAGTCCCCTTGCCTCTCACGTTTGGGGTGCTTGATTCACGTGAGTCCCCTTGCCTCTCACGTTTGGGGTGCTTGATTCACGTGAGTCCCCTTGCCTCTCACATTCGGGAATGAATGAGTGTATGTTTTGTTAAGCGACTAAATGTTCAAAGTCAGCACCATTCTCTGCGATGCAAGCATCAACTCTATTTTGAAAATCATTGGTTGCTCGAAGAATTTCCTCGGCACGTAAGGATCGAATTGCTTCACTTATTCTACGAATCATATTATCCCTCGTAGTCGGACGTTCATGATAGACCAAGTTTTTTATCCTTCCCCAGAAATAATAATCAAGGACGGTGAGATCTGGTGATCGGGGTGGATAATTGATTGGACCGTATTTGCCTATCCACTTGTCGGGGAACATAGTATTTAATGCCGCACGAGCAACTCTCGATGTATGAGACGGACATGCATCTTGTTGGAACCACATGTTCAGGCGCAATTGCAGAGGAATATTTTCTAGTAAGACAGGAAGATCTGTCATTATCAAGGCGGAATATCTATCACCGTTTAGATTTTCGTCAAAGAAAACTGGACCTATGATTTGACTTCCAATAATTCCACACCAAACATTGACTTTCCAAATGGTTTGATGATCTACTTCTCTCAACCAGTGAGGATTATTTTGTGCCCAATAACGAGAGTTCCAAGTATTAACAGATCCATCACTTTTAAGTGTACATTCGTCAGAAAATAAAATTTTCAAGTGGAAATCAAGTGGTTGCTGTCTTATAAAGCTGCAAAATACAAGTCTCCGTCTAATATCGTTATAATTCAACGCTTGATGAACAGACATTCTGTAAGGGTGAAATTTGTTATTTTTTAGAATGCGCCAAACACTGATTTTACTAACACCAGAATCTTGTTCTCGTCGTCTTAAAGAATCATAAGGGTTCAATTCTGTCGATGCAAGAATTTCCACTGTTCTTTCATCCATAATCGGACGACGAATTTGTGTACCTTTGTTATTTCGAGGCTGAACGACACCTTTAATTTTGATTCGTTTAGCCAAACGTGAAAAAACATTTCGCGAGTGAGGAGTCCGATCAGGATAACGTTCCCGCCACAATCTTTCCGCTGCAATGAATGTACCTCGACACTCACCTAAAATTAGCAGCATATCATATGCTTCTTCATTGGAATAAGACATGGCTAAATAAACCTAAACTAATAAAGAGGGTCGGATTTTTGTTGCGCGATTGATACTGATATGACGGTTATTGAAGACGTAGGTGACAAGTTTGAGAGAGTTATTGTCACTCGTGTTGAGTTGAGTCACAATAGCGTTGTGGTGAATACATCTCTACTACATCCTATGCAAATAACAATATGTATAAAATCACGGGTTAGACATCGTTACGCAGAAAGCCGCGCTCGTTATTGTTCGTGTGCTACCGTTAAAGTAATAATGTAATTACATAATATTATGACATACATATGTATGTGACTATCTACGGTCGCGACAGCTAACTTTCACGATTTTTCATGATCTGTTTTTGTTGGCCCGGCTCGCGTGTTTACTTTCTTTGTGTCGGCTGCACGGCTTTCTGCGTAACGCGTGATTTTATATTGTTATTTACATGGTGTTGGCGGTAGTGTAACTTTCAAGCCGCACAACTCGGAAAGTAGTCAACGAAAATAAACTTTCTTGTAGTGTTTTGGAAAGGTCTTGACACCAGCTATTAGATTCTGGAATCAAAAATAGGGTGTTTCATTTAAAAAACTTAATGTGATTTCGATCTGACCTTGGCGAAGCCATCCAAGGTCAAACTGATAAGATCATTGAATAGATCTTTTGAAACCCTACAACTTTCGTCTGAACATATTTTTGATTGGTCCTAATCCTGCGAAGAGAAAAGGGGTGTACGGGTGGTCTGAAACATCCTGTGTATGTATGTATGTAAAATACATATGTGTTTATCGCATAAACTAGGATTACTGCAATATTAATAAATTAACTACTTTTTTCTTACGCATACAATTGAATCGATTTTGTTAAAATCCTTTTTTTTAAAACAGTGCCTTTTTCATAATTTACAATCTTTTTCATTTATCCTAGTTTGCGATAAGCAGACATATTATGTATGTTACATATATGTAAAAGTAGAATGCTTTCTATGATCGCAGCTAGATCTTTGTGCTTGTATTATTTGTGTGATTTTATACTTTCTTCAAATTCAATAAACTGTGTGCCGAATTGTTTCTTCAGTCATAATACAGCCCTACATTGAACAAGATTTTACTAATATCATTAAAATTGAAATTAATATTAACTCTTCCCCTCCCCTAAAAAAAACTGCAAAGAATTTATTGCAAAAAATATCACCTCAGCCAGGGTTCAATGTAAGGCTCTGTTATGACTAACAAACAATTCGGCGAACAGTTTATTGAATTTCAGGAAAATGTATAAAATCACACAAATAAAACAAGCACAAAGATCTAGCTGCGATTAGAATTCTTGTTCAAGTTGTATTGTAAATTGATTTATTGCGTATTGTTTATTGATTTATTGCTAATTTATTTCATTGTTAATTGAATTTATCGCTTTATTTATATTTCGATATGTTTAATCTATAATGTATGATTAAGTAAATATACATAACACATATTGTATTTACATTTATGCAAAATAAAATATGACAATTTTATTTTTACCAGTATTTCCTTCGTAATGTTTTCTTTTTTCCCTAATTATTATTAATATTAACTATTACCGACAGATACCTAAATATTACCGACAGATATTGCTTAGTAGCAAGTAGTTCCATTTTACTTGAGGTGGTACAGCGAGGACGCCACTGACGCTGGCTTCATCGAAATACACGGGAGATTGGAAGCCCTGGTGGGAACGTTGTAGAACGCCACGGTCGGCGCGCGTGTCGCCGCGTGGTCGCACGGCGAAGTTCGGCTATGCGCGCACATGATCTCCCACTACGCTCGGTGTTCGTCGTTCGGTGGACGGAACGGAGGCGCGCGGATGGTGGAGGGGCGTATTGTTACAAATTTAATAAGTATACATTATTTTATGGTTTATTAAAACATTATAATGTTATTCAACTTTCTAACTATAGGAAAAAACAAATATGTATATTAATTTTTTGGAATAAATACTTTTTTATAAATAATGTATCAATAAATGAGGCCCACGTGTACATTTATTGTTATAGGCATTGTCATTTGTTTATTATATATGTGACTTGGAACAGAGAATAACAATTTTCAATGATACTAACTTTCCATAAGCTAAAATTGCACTAATATAGACAGAATTTCTTAAAGTTAAAATATTAATAAATTAATTAAAAACAAATACAATTTCAAGGCTCTTATGAATAATATTTCAAATAAAACAAGACAAATTAGGGAACCGTGCTGGATGTTGCGCCAAAAACAAACAAATGCCAAATAAATGTAAACGTTTTGACCTTTAATCAACTGTCTTCTTCAGTACAAGAATTTAGTTTCTATAACAATAAGCATTTTAAATTACATTAAGATTACAAATCTCATCACAAATTAACGCATTAAATTAGTTGACAAACAAAAATCTCTTACCGAATATGAAAATGTGACATCCGCTTACAAAACTCGTGATATTCATCAGAAACAACGTAGTCTAAATGATAATCTCGAGGACCGTGAATAGATATCGTTTTCGGAATATGATCTGGTAAAAACAGAACAAAATGCATCATCAAGAGAACAAGTAGAGACTAAAAGGGGGGAACAACTACAAATAATTTGGAAACAAAAGTGTCAACAAGTCAATTTATAAAACAAGCAAACGAGAACAAAAAATAATGAAAAGTACAGAACTGTACAAGTCAAGTAATAAAATTGTAAAAGGGGAGAAAAATATAATTAAGTGAAATCTGTACAAGTCAAAGTAATAAAATTGTAAAAATATTAGTATATATCATACCCATGAGTTCCGAAAACTATATCCTGTAAGAGGTTGATAAGAATGTCACAACACGTGTGAGAAACAAAAGCGAAAGAGAAATATCAGAAACAGAAGGATAGGAGTGGAGAGAAGGAAGGGATGAGACGTTAAAGAGGAGAAATCCGTTCGAGAATCGGAAGATACGCGTCAGGGAGAAGTTCGGTATCGCTCTGTTTGTTTAGTCTTTTTGCTTGTTTTTTGATATGCAATATTTCAGATATTGATCTTTTTACAAAAGATGGTTTTTTGTCTAAAATTTCTACGTTCTCCCAATCAAAATCATGGTTATTCTCGATACGATGTTTTGAAATAACCGAGGGAGAACAAGCTTTTCTAATATCTGCTTTGTGTTCAGAGACTCTCGTTTTTAACTGACGTTTGTTCTGTCCCACGTAAAAAGACTCGCAATCTCTACAATTGATTTTATAGACTACGTCGTTACACGATAGTCGATCAATATGATCTTTTCCCGTGATTATAAACTTATTAAGCTTATATGGGATTGTGAAGGCTACATTGCAGTCATACTTACTAGGGAACGACAAATATTTCTCAGATACCGAATTGACGTAAGGAATCCTGAAATACTTTGTCGCATTCTTATTCACCTCACCAGTGTTATTTTTGTGAAAGATATTTTAGCCTAAGTTGGATCATGGAAAATATGAAATTTAATGGGTAATTGAATCGAAGTTAATCAAGACGTCGCCACAATTGCTGGTAAAAAATCATTTGCCTTGTTCAGCTAATTTTCTTAAATTCCGGTATGGAAATTCTTCCACACCGAAATTGACGGAGAATATGCAACCGCCGTCATTTGCCAAGATAATGAAATGAATTTCATTACAGGCCAAATTAAAAGCTTGTCAAAGTCCCAAGCAGCTGAAGGTTGTAGCAGAAAGGCTCGATCCAGGAAACAAATTATCCCCATCCAGAGGCTCGATGGAAGTCAAGGAGCACGTTAACCGGCCTCAGGACAACACTAACTAAATTTTAAGATTAACTTTACATTATTATACCAAAATAAATTAATAATTATTACACAGACTTTCAGTTAATAAGTTATTAACTCATATTCATTTACATGTTAGATTTAAAGAAACAATAGTACCACATTACAGCAATATTCAAATCTATACAATGTATAAATTAATTTTAACAAATTTTTATACCTTTTGGTACTTAGTAAACCAATGTACGTAATAAAGTTAAAACCATTTCATTTACTTTCTTAATTTTAGTTGTTACATTATATTGTGACGATGCACCCCGTATAAAAAACATCGCCACGGCAAACATCAGCCGAAAAGGCCGCCGGGCCATAACCGGGGGTGCCGTGGGCACCCACTTTTAAGAATCCAAGACCGCGATACCGCCTGGCGACAAACATCGCCAGAAGAAACGCGCCGAGCCATCGCATGCGCTGAGTCGGCGCGCACGCGCTCTCGGAGGATACGCGGTCCTCCCTACCCTGACGACTCCGCCGTCAAGCGCCGAGAAAAATAACGGAGGCGAGCGGAGTCGCTCGGTATAAATAGGGCCTCCGCGACGAGAAACTACACTCTACCACCGATCAGCTTCCCGATCACGGTCCGCTGCGTCGGCGATATCCTGCTCCTAAAGTCGGAAAACCCGGTCGAAGAGTGCTTGGCCGCGGCGAGAGGGTATTCCGCCTTCGACACAAATCCTTTCCACATACACCAGCCTACGCAAACCGAGGACCACGAGTCTCGGTCCGCGAGCCGGTCCCCGGCGACCCAGAGGCTGCCCTCCTCTCCTCGCGACACCCAGCAAAACCGCGACCGCCGTGTTCGGGGTCCCGGGTCAAGGTACTTGACAGGGTGTCGCGCGTCCGACCTGCCTGCGACGATCCCGTCGCGAGACCGCCATACCGCGCGGGAATCCGATCCGCCCAAGATAATCGCGTCACCACAGCTAGCCCGCGAACCGTACCGTAGGCCACGCCTACCGCGTCGCCGAAACACGACACACAGGCCGCGGGGCCGCACCCACACGGAATCGCGCCGATACGCTCCCGTGTAATCTAGCGCCGGGACGCACCTATACATAAGCACCTGTATATATGTAAATAACTCGAACGTGTACATATCATTTAGGAAATATATCTGTGTAACTGCATTCGAACTCATCGAGTAATTCAAACCGTCCCGACGACCTTCCTTTCTCCCGCGTCGAATTTTCGCGGTCTTGCACCGGGAGCCCGACAAGCTGATCCGCGCGCGGAAAGTCGGTAAATTACAATATATTACTTAAGCAGCGGCTTAATGGAGAGCCATATCATAATGATAAATAATTCCAGGCGTATGGGATTTAAAGCAACGGTTTTACTTTCTTTAGTTACTTAATTAAAACTTTATTAATATGCACAAATTCGTGCAAAATCTAAATTAAAAAAAAATTAGGATTAACAAATTTAAGAACCAACAGTTTCTCACATAAGTGGTGTATGAGACCACTAAACTAAATAAATAAAATTGCAAACATTTTTCCGTTTCTATTGAATTGTTTTGAGCTTGTTACTATAAATGTATAAAAGTTATTTGTGTAAATATTTCGTTTCAATTTATTTTATTGAGTAGCGGCTCACTAAAGAATCATATATAATGCAAACATCATATCTAGCATTATAGGAAGTAAAAATAGAATTTTGTTTTATTATTCAGTTTTAAAATAGTTGTTAAGCGTGTGTAGAAGTATGCAAGTATAAATTTAATAATTAACTTTAAATAAAATTGTTAATAAGATTAGGAACCGACAATGTGATTCTGCTGCTGTGTTCCCAAGGAGGAACTCGTTAGAACAGCAACATAACCATTAAGGAACCCGCTCTCTTTCTAGAAGGTCCCAGAAGTTTTCAGAAGCTTCTAGAATGTTCTAGAAGCTTTCATGCTGGCTGGCACTTGACTCCGGTTCGTTTTTGGGAGAGAAGCGTGCCCGGCCATTCGGATAGTGACGGGCGTAATGGACGCACGCGGTATTCCGGGCTCTCGTGAAAAAACTTTCCAGATTATCCGTTTCATTTTCGTAATCATTATAGCTATCGGTGGACTGAAACCACGAGTGCGTAATTGCGAGACAATTGTGTGCGCGGATATTCGGCAAAGTTATCCGAAAGAATAATCCGACCACGAACATAATTAGGCATTTATTTTGTAACTTAGTTAAGTCAATTATTTCTTCTCTACATCGCGTCGTGCGTATTGCGCGATCAATCGGCGCGAGTTTTCGTTCATTACATTGACGATTATCACATCGTAATTAGAGACATTGCGAATAACGGCCGTTGGGCTACGTGGCGTACGTCGTTTGTTGAGACGCGACCATTTTGTAAGCGGGTGTGTGCATGGACGTATGCGTGTGCGGGTTGGATATAAGACAAGGATGTAAATACGATTGAAGGGCAAACAATTGTGCTTATTCATAATAAACTTTATTGTTTAACATATTACATCTATACTAAATCGAGTACATTATTCAATTCCCCGCGAATAATCCACACGCTGAACGCGCACTCACCATCATAACGTCATCAACTACGCAGTGCCTTACGCGAGGGGACGCGTGAGAAGTCTCTTGTTAAGAGAAGTATCCTGAGCCGAAGATCCAGAGAATCTCGTGGCAACAGCAATCCAATGGAAAGTTATCCCCGTGGATAAGAAATCTCACTTCCGTTTCCATTGTCGATCCTCGCCAACGTTTGAGACATTTCTTGCAATAGTTAAATACAAAGTATTTATTGCAACAAGAGTTTGTAAATCTTACCAACGATTTTTTCCTGTTTGTAACAACCTGTTTTGTCCGAGCGCGGACGAGCTCGGAGAAGCCAGGGCTCGAAGGAAGGTTGCCGGGTTAATTAATTCCGAGATCGGACGTGCGTTTAATGAGAAACTACTTTATTTAAGATATAATACTGACAATATGCGCACGTAGTTCGGGGATACACGAGGTGTATCCGCGACGGTACGGTGACGCGATTTTACAATAATAAGACGCGGTATTTACAGAACGGGGATCTATTTACATTCTCTCGGTCGCTCGCACTCGGCCTGCGGCCGGTATGAGAGAGCGCACGATAGCGCAGTCTCGCTCGCTTGGTTCGGTGTCGTCGCGAGGGTTCCACGGTGTTTACGTCGTCGCCGGCTTTGTTGATCCGCGACGCGCGCGGGTCGGGACGCCCTACGTTGGAAGCCGCGCCGGTGTTCCGCGAATTCGCGACAGATGCGCGGCGGGATTCCCTTAGTAGGGAATCCCCGACATGAGTCGGTGCCGGCTGCCTCGAGATTTCTCGATGGAGGCAGAGACCTCTCTACCCCCTTGGTGGCAGTCGTTACCGCGGACTCTCGGACGGAGATGGGTTTGAGAGAATCGTTGAGATCTCTCAACGGTGGCAGAGCTCGCTCTACCACGCGGATTTCCTGGGTCTGGCTCGGAGGCTGGACCGGAGAAGAGTCGATCTCTCCGTGAGATCGTCCGCCTTTTATACCCCGATCTCGGAGAGTCGGGGATGTTCGAGTGGGGAGTTCGGTTCTTCTCGGAATACAGCATCCCCGCTGCTCCGAGATCGGTCCGGTATCGCGCTCTCGCTTGAGCGTACGCCTCTCTGTTGCTCCAACGCCAGGAGCATGCGAATCCGTGCGCGTGCGCGCGGACTTCGGGCGTTTAACGGCGCGCTTGTCGGACCGTTCGCGCGCGCGTGTGTGAGGCGATTATCGGCGCGTAGCGCCTGTTCGTCTATCCGGCGGGTGTTCGGCCGGACAGGGGAGCGGTTCGTGGCCCCAGGGGGAACGATGCGGAGGTGCATCGTTACATGTTTATGGTTAAAACAGGTGGCAACCTTTTATTTCATTTCCTCATTATCTCTGTGTAAGTACAAGGAATAAATTTACTATCGTCATCCTCTGTCCGGCTACAAGTGAAACTCTTATTTAAGCAAACGGTGAAATGGGAAGAAAAATACATATTTGTTTCTCTCATTCTACGCGCGCTGCATGATGGCGAGGTTACTCACGCGAGAAGCCGCTAATCCGGTGGTGGGTCTATGACCACCTTCCGCGGCTCCTCCCTATCTTCCATGTCGCTCGAGAGCAACAGCTTGCTTCGACTTCTCATCGAGTAAAAGCTTGTTCGGAGAAGCCAAAGCCGGTCTTTCACTCTGGTAAAAGAGATCAAATAAATGTTATGGTTTGAGTGAGTCATCGGATTATCGATGGGTAAGCACTGTATACTATACACAAAAAATGACGGGGAACAATATTTATCAGTTATTAAAGAAAAACTTAATCTTTCTCCAGGTAAAAATACCCGATCGTATGCTCTTCATCAAGATCAACAGAGAAAACACCGAGAGACAGTTTCCAAAATGCACTCAGCAAAATGTCGTCGGAATTTGTTAAAGCAGAATCGTGAAAAACTTCGTAAGAAAAAAGAAAACCCTGAAGGCATACAATATCTCTCTAACTGTGGCTTCGATATTGATGTAAACAATAATGCAGATATTGAAAATGATAAAGGTATTGAAATTAATGGAAAATGTGTTGATTCATATAATATTGTATGCTTTATCATTGAGACCAATGGTTTCGCAAATTCAGCTAATATATTACAACTAGCAGCAAAAACTGAAGAACGGACATTTTTGCAATATAGTATACTAACCAACCCAAACTATAGTCCCTGCTGCTTCTACTGTAACCGGTTTAAAAGTAATTGATAACAAGTTGTATTTACATGATGTTAAGGTAATAACCATTTCATTGAAAAAAGCATTAAGAAAGTTTAGAGAATTTCTTTCTGTTTCGTTAAAACCAGTAATTTTAGTAGCTCATAATGCAAAATTTGACACTAAGCATTTGGTTCAAGCAATCATACGAAGTAACATGATAGATGACTTCAAGCCAATCAATAATAAAAGGGTTTTCAAATTCTTTAATATTATTTCAAAAACAACTACCTGATAGAAAAGGAAAGAGATTAGTTAAATTATCACAACTTGCCAAAAACTTATTGCCTCATAAAAAAAAATGATATTTTGCACGAAGCAATGTTCGATGTTTAGGAGTACAAATTGAAAACCGCCGTTTTTTGTCAAAATTTGAGGAATGATTGTTGAAAAATGGTTACATACTTATTCTTGAAACTATTGTCCATCGCTGGCCACTACTTTCTCCCACCTTTCGGGTAGCATACGAATCCCGCGTCGAAAAAACTGCTCGTCTTTTGCGGCGATCCACGAATCGACCCAGTTTTTGGCCTCTTCGTAATAATGGAAGTGCTGCTCAGCCAGGCCATGCGCCATTGATCGGAACAAGTGGTAATCTGAAGGGGCGATGTCAGGAGAATACGGCAGATGAGGTAAGACGTCCCATTTCAATGTTTCCAGATAGGTTTTAACGACCTGAGCAACATGTGGCCGAGCGTTGTCGTGCAGCAACATCACTTTTTCGTGTCTTTGCTCGTATTGTGGCCGTTTTTCCTGCAATGCTCGGCTCAAACGCATTAGTTGTGATCGGTAGCGAGCTCCTGTGATGGTTTCACCCGGTTGCAACAGCTCATAATAAATCACGCCGAGCTGGTCCCACCAAATACACAGCATGAGCTTCGAGCCATGGATGTTTGGCTTGGCCGTCGATGTTGATGCATGGCCGCGGTAGCCCCACGATTTTTTTCGCTTTGGATTATCATAATGGATCCACTTTTCATCGCCGGTTACAATACGATGCAGAAAACCCTTCCGTTTTTACCGTTGGAGCAGCTGTTCGCACGCGAAAAAACGCCGTTCGACGTCTCTCGGCTTTAATTCGTATGGCACCCAGTGTCCATTTTGGATCATTCCCATGGTTTTCAAACGATGTGAAATAGCTTGTTGAGTCACGCCCAATGAATCTGCAAGCTCCTGTTGCGTTTGAGATGAATCTTCATTCAGTAATGTTTCCAATTGTGCGTCTTCAAACTTTTTCACCTGTCCGGGACGCTCCTTGTCTTCTACGCCGAAATCACCACTTTTGAAGCGTTGGAACCATTCTCGACACGTTCTTTCACTAATGGAAGCCTCACCATAAGTTTTTACAATCATTCGACGCGCCTCAGCCGCAGATTTTTTCGAATTGAAGGCAAAAAGCAAAACTTCCCGCAAATGACGCTTATTGGGCACAAATTTCGACATTTTCGATCACAAAAAAATGTATAACGCCGATAAAAATTCACAACTGTAATGATAAGGAATTGTTGCCAGATGCTCAACCTTACATTTAAAATTTTTGATCTAACGTTTGGCGCCAGCATTTACCGCTGGCGCCATCTACTGGAAAACGGCGGTTTTCAATTTGTACTCCTAATAAAATATTAAAAGATTTGGTATCTTTTAATATTTCAGTTAAGGATTTATTAAACAATGCCAAAGGCTTCAAAGAAGTAAGTATAGTAAGGCGGATTCTAACTCCGGGATCTGAGGGTGGTGCGGGGGCAGGGGGGAAATTTCACGACGCGTCTTTGCTGTACTGACCATGATGATGTCATGTGGGGGGAGCGAGAGGAACATTTCACGGCATGTATTTGTCGTGCTAACCACGTCTTGAAGGGAGGGGGTGATGCCACATGTCTACTCGCTCGCACGCCAATGTTCTTTTTGCCGTGCTAACCGCGTTTTGGAGGGGGTGATGTCACCTCGATTTGTGCGGGGCAGGGAGAATTTCACGACGCGTCTTTGCCGTACTGACCGAGATGATGTCACGTGGGGGGAGCGGGAGGAACATTTCACGGCATGTATTTTGTCATTCTTACCACGCTTTGAAGAGAGAGGATGATGCCACCTCGCGGCGTTAGCACAGATGACATTACGTAAGCACTGCGCTCTCACTCCTTCGTGTATACCTTCTTGCTCTCACGCCAACGCTCTCAATCGCCGTCTTGGAGAAGGGATGATCTCATCTCGCGATGCTAATCATAGCATAGGTGATGGAAGCGCACATGCGTTTTCTTTCTCATTCCCTCCCATATATTGCGCTCATCAGACGCTGCGATGCGGTGTGGCGATGCATCATCCTCCTTCCCCCCATACGCACGTTTTATCCTCGCTTGCTTGTTCATGCTCTCCCACGGCTTATCTTATACTTCGCACACCAATGTTCTCACGCGTTCTTATTTCTAAGGTGTTCTTAGGAATGGAAGAGAATAGGGAAAATAATAATAATTTGTTTGAATATATTTGTAATATATTTATTTTTTATTTTATTTATTTTAAAAGGAATATATAAAAATGGTTTTATTAAAATATTATTTATTAAAATTATTTATCTATTTTTAACATACACAAATAATTTTATTTGTCTTTATTGGATAAATTTTGCTTCTTATTTATTTTTAATAAGTATACAAATAATTTTTCTCTCCCCCTTATTTTATACTTCGCACGCGTTCTTATTTCTAAGATGTTCTCTGGAATGGAAGAGAATAGGGAAAATAATAATTTGCTTGAATGTAATATACTTATTCTTTTTATTTTATTTATTTTATAAAAAATACATAAAAATGGTTTTAATAAAATGTTATTAAAAATTATTTATTTACTTATTTATTTATTTTTAATGTACGCAAATAATTTTATTTGTCTTTATTGGATAAATTTTGCTTCTTATATATTTTTAATAAGTATACAAATAATTTTAGTTATTTTCATTAAATAAATTATTTAAAATGAAAAATATCCGGTTCGCCATAATAGTAGTAAAACCACCATCCATGTAAAGTTGATTCGCACCATAAGAAGTCCAGTTCATCTCGTAGTTTTTTTCGTTCTTTTTCAATTTTTATTTTTTTTTTTTTTGTATATTTATGAAATCTACTACTTCGTGATCTTCGATTCGTAGTTTCTGTGGATCCAAAATATATAAAGTAATTAATAATTTAAATACCAAACACACACACACACACACACACACACACACACCTGCGGTTCATCAAACATTAATGATGTCTCCCGACGAACTCGAAGCTCTCGTGGTTCGATATATAACTCTTTACTATTTTGTGCCTCCGTCAGCGACCATTTAGGAGGGATTCGTCTCACAATGTATAATCCTGATGATGATGATGATGATGATGATGATGATGATGATGACGATGATGATGATGCTATTTCATCTCCATTCTGTAAAAATAAGAAAATATATATTATTATTAATCAAAATAACACATGTGTACTCACATGCACATAGTTATACACGGACATACCGTTCGTGAGGTCCCATCTATCACTCTTATTTTAACGTTTTTTTCTATATCATTTACTTTTATTGTAAAATTCTGGAAAAATAAAAGAAGCATTATAATGTGTAATATAAACCCAATATATATATAAATATCATAAAACAATACCTGTGCTGGTGTATATTTTAGTAATATCTCTCTCTGAAGAGACACCTGGTTTACAATTTTTTCGGTTCCAACTCTAATGTGCTGAAAGGATAAAATTTTATTTAACAAAATATTAAAAAATACATGTATTCTACTAGTGACACAAAACAATATTCAGTATATTAGTATTCAGTCATTTAGTATATTCAAACAATATTAAGTATATTATAAATATACTTACTCCATTACATGGGTATTTTATTCGTAAGTATGCAATTTTTTGTTCGTGAGACAATTTTTTAATGCACACGAGATACAAGCGACGACGACGACAGTCCAACCCTTATGACTGACGCTAAGGAGCGCAGCCCATTATTTTATAGTACAAAATGTACGTGATTTATCTACGAGATGTTAAATCCCACAGTCAAAAAACCTTTGACAGTAGTAATTTAATACTCATCTTACAACTGAGTTCTTGGTAACAAAAGAAACTCAAGTCATTGTCACAGCTGTGACAACCACGTTGTACCACACTGAATAGCTATCAGCCTCATTCGCTAAGGATAGGAAAAATAATCAAAAGTTCAATTTCAATTTACACATTTTTATTATTATTTCAAATTTGCACATAACATGATTATAACATTTTATTTATCATTTAACACATCGTATGCAATATTCACATTTGTACATATTATAATATTTTATTTGTCATTTAGCGAATCGTATGCAATATTATCTGAAGCATAAGCTATTAATTCACATTCAATATGTGAGCTTTTATCATAAATTTTTCGCAAAATATTTACTGCATCGTTTTTATTAGTGATGCAATTCTGACGCAAGTAAGTTACAAAATGTTTATATTTGTCAGTAACATTATTCATATTCTGACACAGTGCGAAATATACATGTTCAATACAATGCTCAAGTTCAAACATAAATGATACAGTTGCAGGCTTCATGCAAATATAAGTATTGTGTAATGTTAATTTTATAATATGTTCTTCACGCAGTTTAATCTGCTGCACAATCAGTTCGTGAATCAATAATGGAGCCGTTTTTGACTGCATAAGTCTCTCGATGTCCATACGTTTCTCAATCAACGATCTCCACGTTTTATAAGGCAGAGCAATTTGATTTCCGCGGTTGTCACCCAGCACCAATTCCACGTAGGATATAGATCCTGCGTTGATTCCGATATCCAACCATTTATAAGATGTAGGAGTTAGTGCAAACCTTCCCCCCTAAAATGTGTGATGTGTATCGTGGTGGCGTTCTGTAAATAAGATTACAGATTAATGAGATAAAACAAAAAATATTGATGATGATGATGATGATGATGATGATGATGATGATGATGATGATGATGATGATGATGATGATGATGATGATTTCTATAAGTAATAAATAAAAAAAGAGATTTTATAAGAAACAATGAAATATGAAAATATGAAAAAATGTATATAAAATAATTATAGATACTTACGATTTCTCACATGCTTCGGTCTGGATCGGAATGTAGTAGTTCATTGATGTGTGTGGCAATGTTCTGTAAATAAGAAATATGGATATGTAGAAGCAAAAATATGAAAAATATAATTTAAGGAATGTATAAAAACGTATAGATACTTACGATTTCTCGCATGCTTCGGTTTGGATTGGAACGTAGTAGTTCGCCATTTCTCTCGTATTTTTCAAGAGTTGTCCGCTAACAATGAGCAACTGATGAGAGTAACGTTTTTAAAGTTCTTTTTATTTTATAATCCCCACCACCATATCGACATCAAATGTGGAAATTACATATTTTATGATGAGATCATACACATATACAAACGTAAATCTTGCAAGCGTTGACAGATGTGATGAGATCGCAGGATAATAAAACTCAGTTTTAGACACGTTTGAATGTAATTTAATATTACAATGAAATCATATAATATTGCAGATTTGCATTTTCAGCACAAAAGCATGCGTCAGAGTACAGCAGCTGTGATGATATCATAGGCACTGATATCACAGATCTATAAAATTAATTTAGACACACGTTTGAATATAATTTGACATTACGATGAAGTCATGGAGCAAATGTGACAGTTTTGTATTTTTAGCGAACGCCTGCTGTGACTCGTTTAAAAGCAATTTGATATCACGATGACATCATTTAATAATTTTACAAAGTCAGTGATATCAAATATACATGTGAATCTTACAAGCGCCGATTTATGACAGCTAAGAAGACTTTAGACATGTATCAAATGATACACTGTGAATAACATTTAAAGTGATGGTGTCATTATAAAATGACAAGATCGCGATGCATCCCATCAGTCTATGCAGTCAAGCACATTGTAAAAATGGAGCAAACGGAGCGCGATTTGGTGGAGCAATCCACTCGATTGAATACGCATAAAGAGTATATGGCGTGGGAGCAACGTTGTATCGAGTTCATCGAATCGCTAGATGGACGCAGCCGCAGTAAATATCCGCGATTGTCAATCGGCGGAAGACAATCTGTGATCGCTTGTATCACGCGACTAGAAGGTTTGAAACAAATGATGCGTGGATGGTTTGTGCAAATGGGCGCTGGATATAGTGCAGGACTCCGATGGCGTGAGATAGATACAGTTTTTGAAAGTCGTATACTGACTGGTGCTGTGATTAATTTCGAACACATTGAACCGTATCAATTTCTAGAGGATGCGCGAGAAATTGTGCTTGAGCACGTGCAAAGTGTCATGCAGAGACATGGCAACGTAAAGATAAACGCTATTTTTAATGGTGAATTTGTCGCAGGTGACAAACGCGCTAATAAGTGTATTACAACAAGAAATTATGAACTCTTTCAATGCTCCGATTTGCATGAGTGGTACCAGTTACATGTCATCGAGATAATCCTTAGCATCGTTGGAGGAATTCCAAGAATGTGATAGCGGATGGGCGTTGTCGCGTATATTAAATTTAACAATAAATATAAACAAATATAACCCTTTGCATGCAGGATGCAACATCCAGTTACCAAGTAAAATTATGATGAAGAAAGCAGTAGTTAATGTAAAATCAAATGACAATGCATGTTTTGCATGGTCAGTGGTGGCCAGTCTGCATCCTGCGAAAGGAATACAGATCGAGAATCTTCATATCCACATTATTCTACGGTATTAAATCTGAAAGGCATTGAGTTTCCAATGACACTGCCACAAATTAAAAAGTTTGAAATTCTCAACAAAATCTCCATTAATCTATACTGCATCGAGGAGAAGAAATTATCTATTTTTCCTATACGACTCACCGAACGAAAAATGGACAAACATATAAATCTGCTATACGTGCAGGATGACAATGTGGGACATTTTGCGTTGATAAAGAATATGTCCCGTCTCATGAGTTCACAACTCAGTAAGAAAAAGAATAAGAAATTCTTTTGTGATCGGTATGTATATATTTCGGAAAATACAAAAATATGTATATATAAATATATTTTTTCTAATTTCTCAAAAATAAATTATATTTCAGATGTCTACATTATTTTAGTTCGAACGACAAGTTGGAAATTTACACTATGGACTGTGGAAAGATAAACGACTGCGCTATCATATTACCGAGCGAAGATGACAAATGGCTGAGCTTTAAAAATTACTGTCGAAAGGAACGAATGCCGTTTATCGTATACGCCAATTTGGAATGCATCCTGGAGAAGACTGAGGATGAGAAAAATTATCAGCATCATCGAGTATTTAGCATAGCATATTATGTACACTGTGCGTATGACAATTCGCTATCAATGTATCGGTTTCATAGCGATAAGAATTGTATCGCGTGGTTCGTCGAGCAACTTAAAGATTTAGCACAAATTGTAAATAATATTCTGTCGGTTAATGTTTCCATGGATTTAACGCAAGACGATTGGAAAAAATTTAACAACGCTACACACTGCCACATTTGTAAAAAATCATTTACAAATGAAATAGAACGGGTACGCGATCATTGTCATTTAACCGGTCGATTCAGAGGTGCAGCGCATTCAAATTGCAATTTAAATTACAAAGATTCGCATTATATTCCTATAGTTTTCCATAACTTATCTGGCTACGACGTGCATTTTATCATCAAGGAAATAGCTACAGCATATGAAGGACGAATAGATTTACTTCCGATAACAAAAGAAAAATATATTTCGTTTACAAAAAATGATCAGAAAAATTGCATAAAATTAAAATTTATCGATTCTTTCAATTTCTTGCATCTAGTCTCGATAAATTGGCATCTTTTCTTAGTAAAGATAAACTATGCATAATGCAACGGGAATATAGTAATTTATCAATAGAAAATTTTGATCTGTTAACACGAAAAGGTGTCTTTCCATACGAGTATGTTGACTGTGTGAAAAAATTGGAAGAGTCATGTTTGCCACCGCGCGAATTATTTTACAGTTCATTGACGGGTGACACAGTATCCGAGAGCGATTACGCGCATGCTGTCAACGTGTGGCAGCGGTTCTCCATTCGAACGCTCAGAGATTATAGCGATTTATACTTGAAAACTGACGTACTGTTGTTGGCTGATATCTTTGAGAATTTTCGCGATAGTTGCATCGCGAGTTATGGACTCGATCCCGCATATTATTATACTTTACCCGGTTTTACGTGGGATGCAATGTTGAAATATACCCATGTAAATTTCGAACTGCTAACAGACATTGACATGATCATGTTCATCGAACGTGGCACACGTGGTGGTCTGAGTCAATGTTCAAACAGGTACGCACAGGCCAACAACAAGTACATGAAATCATACGATCCATCGAAATCATCATCGTACCTGATGTACTTTGATGTAAATAACTTGTATGGTTGGGCAATGTGTCAGCCATTACCATACAAAGATTTTCGATGGGTAGATGACGTAACAAATTTTAATTTTATGGACATCGCGCTAGATTCTCCAACAGGTTACATTCTTGAAATAGACTTAGAATATCCACAACATTTACATGATGCGCACATTGACCTACCGTTCTGTCCAGTGCGTGATAAACCGCCCGGCAAGCGGCAGGACAAGCTCCTCGCAACCTTATACGATAAGAAACGTTACGTCATACATTATCGTAACCTGCAGTAGTGTACTCGTCACGGCCTTCGAGTAACAAAAATACATCGCATATTACAGTTTGCACAATCACCATGGCTTCGCGATTATATTCAGTTAAATACAGATTTCAGAACATGCGCCAAAAACAATTTCGAAAAAAATTTATACAAATTAATGAACAACGCGGTATTTGGCAAAACCATGGAGAACGTGCGCAATCACGTCGATGTGCGACTTGTGACAAAATGGAAAGGCAGATACGGCGCGGAGGCAATGATCGCTATGCCAAATTTCCACAGTCGTAGTGTCTTTTCAGAGAATTTGGTTGCAATCGAAATGCTTAAGCTTGAGGTGAAATTTGACAAACCAATCTATGTGGGTATGTTCATCCTTGACATATCTAAGACATGTTTTTATGAATTTCATCATGAATACATGGCGCCGATGTTTCGCGAGAAATGTAAAATTATGTATACTGATACGGATAGCTTAATATATAACATTGAATGTGATGACGTATACGAAATTATAAAGCGCGATATTAATAAATTTGACACGAGTGATTACGCGGTTGATAATGCATACGGTATTCCGCTTGCTAATAAAAAAGTGCCAGGTTTAATGAAGGATGAAAACAATGGTGCGATCATGACCGAATTCGTAGAGCTTAGAGCAAAGATGTATGCCTTGCGCGTTGTTGGTAAAAACGACACGAAGAAAGTCAAAGGAATCAAGAGCAACGTTGTGACAAAATCGATAACTTTCGATGATTACACGCGATGTTTACATGATGAGATTGAAATGACACGACAGCAGTCAAGTATTAGATCGAAATTGCATGAGGTGTATACTATATCCGAAACAAAAATTGCTCTTAGTCCGTATGACGATAAGCGATATATTAGGAGTACAAATTGAAAACCGCCGTTTTCCAGTAGATGGCGCCAGCGGTAAATGCTGTGTGGCGACCGGCGAGTTCCCTCTACGCTATTCGTAGTCTATGGTCGAAGCCGGGTTCTGCCGAGCAGCGCTGCGTGAGCATTCGAGCTCTGTACGTCGTCGAGTTACATGCATGTGCACACACACATGCCCGCGTGTCGGTATAATCGTGCGTCTTTAGTTATATTACATCATCCTGTAATCCTCGCTGTATAACTACTTTATGTTGTTTAAAATATACCGTCAATCCGGTTAACAACACTGTCGCGTACCATATTAATTACGACCTGATATATTTCCCGGGCTACTGCAATAGCCCACATTGGTGACCCCGACGTGATAGGTCGTTTCGGTGCGCGCTTCGAGAAATTGTCTCGTCAAGGCCCGTGCGTAGTCCACCGGCTTCCCGGGGGACACGCAACGGCATTTTTCTCTGTTCCAGAGCCTCCTCGCTCAGCATTCTTGGCGAACGACGCAGATTTTCCTGAAAAGGGAAATGCTTTCGTGCCGGCCGGCAAAGCCATTCGTGCAACGACACGCCATTGGGCAACGTCGCTAAAAAGACACGCAATTCGACGAAAACCATCGCGACTTTCCAGCCATCGCGTTTCAACGGGCGGCATGTTCGACGGATTTCGCATCCCCGGCGAGGCTGTTCCTGACGCATCGGCTAGCTACGTCTTCTTCAGTGGCACTGCGCAGCATATTGCGACTATTCATAGCTCATCGCAGCCCGTTGCAGCTCTCTGCAACCGTCGTGGCGTTACGCAATATTTTACGACGCATCATCCGACATTGAGGAGTACATCAGGTCATCAACGATCTTCGCAGCTCATCGCAGATCTCGACGGTGCATTCCGTCTCTTCAGGATCACCGAGACCTTCGTCCTCGTAACGTACTATCTCTCTTATTTGCCTGTGCCAGCGTACGCGTCCGCATCAAGCGTTTGACCCGGCATTTCAAATCGAGAATCCTCGCGCGTAGCAACAGCGCTGTATCATGTTCGCACGCCATTGGTGCATTTCGAACAGCGGCTACCGCTCAACGACATTGTAATTTTCTTTCTCGTTTCGTACGCCTATTTATGGCAGATATTAAAATATCGCAAGCCGACTTTCCGTTAAGCGTCTAGCTACGTCGCTTTAGTATTCGCACAGGATATATGCGTTTCTATCGTGGCGTCATTCGCATCGTAACGTTACGCCAGTACCATTACTATTGCGTACCGACTTCTCACGTCCTTTTGTGAAGTCATTTTCTTTCGAGGTTCCTCTGAACACATCGAATAGCAACATCGTCGTGTTGCCGGCGACTTAACTCAACACTAGTGGTAACTCAATGATTTAGCGGTCGTTTCGCGTCTCTGTCGCGTACGCTCTGTCTAGTCATATTTCAATAGTGCGCTGTCTTCAATAACTGTTCACGCGGTTGGTCACTTGTTGTTACGCCAGTTTTTGCGTTCTGGTTGTAACAGTCAGTTTGTTACTCGACTCATACCGTCGTCATCATGACTGACGAACCGCCGCGCATTGAAGCTTATCGCGCTCCTAAGATCCCGCCGTTTTGGAAAAGCGAACCCGAGGCGTGGATTCTCCAAGTAGAGGCGTCATTACGAGTCGCGGCAATTACCGTTGACCGAACCAAGGCGGATTATCTCCTCACCGGCCTTGACAGCGATGTAATCGCGCATATCGCGGATTTACTCAAAGCCGATCCTCCGATCGATAATTTATTTGATAGCCTCAAAGAGCGTATTCTATCCGTTTATGCAATTTCTCCCGAGTCGCGCTTGCGGACCTTATTGAAAGGTCAAGTCTTAGGGGATCAAAAACCCTCACATTTATTAAACCGAATGAAAAACCTTAACAATGGACAATGCAGTCCACAAGTTCTTCGGTCTCTATTTATCGAGCAGCTTCCTGACTCTCATAGAGCGATCCTAGCGGCAATAAATGAGCAGGATCTACAAAAATTAGCGGAAATTGCGGATAGAATAACGGAAATTAACAATCCTAACACCTCCGTGGTACCTTTTGTCGCATCCGCGTCTAAACAAAAAGACATGGTACCCCCGTCAGATATTGACAAGAAATTAAACTCAATTTCAAAACAGCTCGCCGCATTAAACAAGGAGGTATTTAAATCGCGTCGCAGGTGATCTTCGTCTCGAGGTCGTTCTCCCGGTCCTCTGAGCGACGCTAAAAAAACTGAGTCAGGACTTTGCTTCATCCATCATAAGTATGGAGAAAAAGCGACACCTTGCCGCAAGCCCTGTTCGTGGAAAGACAAAAACGCGACGGAAAACTAAAACCCCCTCCTCGCACAGAGACGGTCGGGAAATACGGGGCGTCTCAAAACCGTCTTCATATACAAGATCGCATTACCGGTCGTCAATTCCTTGTAGACACGGGCGCGGAGATTTCTATTCTTCCCGCAACACCTCGCGATATTAAACAGCCGACCGAGCACAAATTATTCGCGGCCAATAACACAGTAATTGATACCTTCGGCGAGCGTCGCCTTACATTAGACCTGGGTCTTCGGCGACCTATCGCGTGGAATTTCCGCGTTGCTGCCGT
Organism: Solenopsis invicta; assembly: GCF_016802725.1. Taxonomy (NCBI): domain Eukaryota; kingdom Metazoa; phylum Arthropoda; class Insecta; order Hymenoptera; family Formicidae; genus Solenopsis; species Solenopsis invicta. Next base: position 36,590 of record NW_024105257.1, read on the forward strand.
TCCGCACGCCATTATTGGCGCAGATTGTTTAAAGTTCTATCAACTAGTGGTAGATTTACACAAGCGCCGGCTTATTGACTCGAAAACCAAACTTTCCGCCGTCGGCGAAATTCGAGTGGTATCAAATACTAAAATTTTTTCAGTAAATCGCGGATCTAAATTCGCGAACATCCTCTCAGAGTTTCCGGAAATAACGGGGGTAGATCAAATGATTCCTTCAGGAACTCGTGATGTCGAACATTATATCGCGACCTCAGGCCCGCCCGTGGCCGAACGTCCTCGTCGTTTAGCGCCTGACAAATTAACGGCAACAAAAGCCGAATTCAAGCGGCTTATGAGTTTAGGCATTTGTAGGCCTTCGAATAGCTCCTGGGCTAGTCCCATACACTTAGTTCGTAAAAAGAACGGCGAATGGCGTATTTGCGGTGATTATCGTCGTCTCAACGCGATAACTATTCCGGATAAGTATCCGATACCTCACCTGCATGATTTCACTGCCAATCTGGCAGGGAAAACCGTTTTTTCGGTCCTAGATCTCTATAAAGCGTACCACCAAATTCCGGTGGCTAAAGATGACGTGCCCAAAACGGCCGTCATTACCCCTTTCGGCTTATTCGAATTTGTCTACATGACTTTCGGGTTACGTAACGCCGCTCAATCGTTTCAGCGTTACATACATCGCGCTCTTCAGGATCTAGATTTCGTCTTTGTATACATCGATGACATTCTTATTGCATCCTCTTCAGAGGAGGAGCATAAGAATCATCTGCGTATCGTCTTTCAAAGACTTAAAAAATACGGTTTATTCATTAACCCAACTAAATGCACTCTCGGTGCACAAGAGGTTACCTTCTTAGGCCACATAGTTAGTCGGGACGGTATCAAACCAATTCCCGAACGCGTTGCTGCCATACAAAATTGGCCTAAACCTCGTACAATCGCCGATCTCCGACGATTCCTAGGCGCCCTTAATTTTTATAGGCGCAGTTTAAAACAGGCAGCTCGCATACAAGCTCCGCTTCATTTCTTTTTGACAGATTCGCGCAAAAATGATAAACGCGAAATTCCATGGACACGTGATGCCGAAGACGCGTTTGTTAAAGCAAAATCTAGCTTAGCTAACGCGGCCTTATTAGCCCATCCGTCCAATGATTCTGAAACGCGCATAGTTACGGATGCTTCTAACTTCTCGATGGGAGCTGTTCTCGAACAAAAGTTCTCGGATTCTTGGAGACCTTTGTCTTTCTTTTCCAAGAAGTTTACCCCTTCCAAAAAAAATTACAGCGCATATGATCGCGAGTTAAGCGCGATCTACGAATCCATTAAATTTTTTCGACACTTCCTTGTAGGTCGTAATTTCCATATCCTAACGGATCATAAACCTCTGGTTTATGCGTTTAAACAACGCTCTGACAAAGCCTCACCTAGGCAGTTACGACAATTATCATTCATCGCTCAGTTCTCTACCGATATTGGATATCTTCCAGGTCCCGATAATTTGGTTGCTGACAGTCTGTCACGCATTGAGGCTCTCCGCCTACCAACCGAATTTGAGCTTAATGATCTCGCCTCTCGGCAAAAAGAAGACGAGGAGCTTAAACACTTGTTAGCTTCCGATAAGTCTTCTCTTAAACTTAAAAAATTTGTTTGGGGTTCATCAAATTCCGAGCTCTACTGTGAATTATCAGGGGAAGCCATTAGCCCCTATATTCCAGTATCTCTTCGGAAGCAGATATTCGATCTGTTTCATAACCCCGCGCATCCTAGCGCAAAAGTCACTGATCGTATAATTCGTCAACGATATATTTGGCCTAACCTGCATCGCGATGTCGCCTTATGGGCAAATAACTGTATTGACTGTCAGCAATCAAAGGTATCCCGCCACGTTAGACAGATACCTTCTCATTTTACCGCTCCTGATGGGCGTTTCGACCACGTCCATGTGGACATTATTGGTCCCTTACCGTTAAATAACGGTTATAGATATTGTTTGACACTGATCGACAGATTTTCGCGTTGGCCGGAAGCAATTCCTTTAGCCGATATCTCGGCCAAAACAGTGGCTAAAGCCTTTCATGATCATTGGATCACACGGTTTGGCGCACCACAAACTCTGACTACCGATCAGGGAACTCAATTCGAGTCACAGCTTTTCGCGGCTTCACTCTCGCTCGTAGGCTGTAAACGCGTTCGCACAACTGCTTACCATCCCGCGTCAAATGGGATGATAGAGCGCTGGCACCGCTCGTTAAAGGCAGCATTAATGTGCCACGGTACGGAAAATTGGGTCAATACCCTCCCAACCGTGCTTCTCGGATTACGTACCCACGTTCGCTTAGACACCATGGTTTCTCCAGCCGAATTCGTATACGGCACCGTGCTTCGCGACCCTGGGGAATTCTCTCTACAGGACGATTTTATCCCTGATCCACAGATTTTCATTAGCGATTTTCGTGAATTTATGCGCCAAATTAAACCCGTACCCGTAACTCATCATCACAAAAAACGCGCATTTTTCTTTAAGGAACTCAACGCGTGCTCTCACGTATTCTTTCGTACCGACGCGATTAAAAAACCTCTTGAGCGACCGTACTCTGGTCCCTTCAGGATCATTAAACGCGACTCCGATAAAGTATATACGTTAGACGTCAATAACCGACCAATTAGCGTTTCCACGGAGCGTTTAAAACCGGCGCATTTTCTTCTGGAGGATATTAACAGGTCGTCTCCCCCAGACGTTCCTACTTCCTCGTCAATGAATAATGACGAACACCCTGTGTTGTCCGAATCGCGCCCTAAACAAGTTAAAACTTACCCGCCGCAAAAAAAGAAAGTACGTTTCGACCTTAGTAAATAACTATTACTTGGTATTCTTTGTAACTCATTTTGTATTCCTAGCGTTTCTCAGCGTTAGTTTTTAAGTCTATATTGTCAGCGTAGCTCTTAAGTCTAGCATTAGTTTTCAATATTAGTAGGTTAATTTAATTTGCAACTATATTATTAAACGTAGTTAGCATTTTCTCCGAAACACATGTAATTCTCCTGTCGTTTACACTCGGAGGAGAGTGTGTGGTGACCGGCGAGTTCCCTCTACGCTATTCGTAGTCTATGGTCGAAGCCGGGTTCTGCCGAGCAGCGCTGCGTGAGCATTCGAGCTCTGTACGTCGTCGAGTTACATGCATGTGCACACACACATGCCCGCGTGTCGGTATAATCGTGCGTCTTTAGTTATATTACATCATCCTGTAATCCTCGCTGTATAACTACTTTATGTTGTTTAAAATATACCGTCAATCCGGTTAACAACACTGTCGCGTACCATATTAATTACGACCTGATATATTTCCCGGGCTACTGCAATAGCCCACAGCTGGCGCCAAACGTTAGATCAAAAATTTTAAATGTAAGGTTGAGCATCTGGCAACAATTCCTTATCATTGCAGTTGTGAATTTTTATCGGCGTTATATATCTTTTGTGATCGAAAATGTCGAAATTTGTGCCCAATAAGCGTCATTTGCGGGAAGTTTTGCTTTTTGCCTTCAATTCGAAAAAATCTGCGGCTGAGGCGCGTCGAATGATTGTAAAAACTTATGGTGAGGCTTCCATTAGTGAAAGAACGTGTCGAGAATGGTTCCAACGCTTCAAAAGTGGTGATTTCGGCGTAGAAGACAAGGAGCGTCCCGGACAGGTGAAAAAGTTTGAAGACGCACAATTGGAAAAAATTACTGAATGAAGATTCATCTCAAACGCAACAGGAGCTTGCAGATTCATTGAGCGTGACTCAACAAGCTATTTCACATCGTTTGAAAACCATGGGAATGATCCAAAATGGACACTGGGTGCCATACGAATTAAAGCCGAGAGACGTCGAACGGCGTTTTTTCGCGTGCGAACAGCTGCTCCAACGGTAAAAACGGAAGGGTTTTCTGCATCGTATTGTAACCGGCGATGAAAAGTGGATTCATTATGATAACCAAAGCGAAAAAAATCGTGGGGCTACCGCGGCCCTGCATCAACATCGACGGCCAAGCCAAACATCCATGGCTCGAAGCTCATGCTGTGTATTTGGTGGACCAGCTCGGCGTGATTTATTATGAGCTGTTGCAACCGGGTGAAACCATCACAGGAGCTCGCTACCGAACACAACTAATGCGTTTGAGCCGAGCATTGCAGGAAAAACGGCCACAATACGAGCAAAGACACGAAAAAGTGATGTTGCTGCACGACAACGCTCGGCCACATGTTGCTCAGGTCGTTAAAACCTATCTGGAAACATTGAAATGGGACGTCTTACCTCATCCGCCGTATTCTCCTGACATCGCCCCTTCAGATTACCACTTGTTCCGATCAATGGCGCATGGCCTGGCTGAGCAGCACTTCCATTATTACGAAGAGGCCAAAAACTGGGTCGATTCGTGGATCGCCACAAAAGACGAGCAGTTTTTTCGACGTGGGATTCGTATGCTACCCGAAAGGTGGGAGAAAGTAGTGGCCAGCGATGGACAATAGTTTCAAGAATAAGTATGTAACCATTTTTCAACAATCAATCCTCAAATTTTGACAAAAAACGGCGGTTTTCAATTTGTACTCCTAATAGGTAATTACATTCACAAGTTACCTTTCCAGAATGGCTGATTATAGTCCTAATGAGATTGTTGATATTATATTAGTTTTAGGGGAGTGTCATAGCAATTACAATGCAGCATCAAGGCCCAGCTAAGGCTTAACGCTAAAAGTAAGATGAAAGTACTTTTGACCTTGATATGACCTTGATATGACCTTCAAAAGGTCAGGTCGAAGAACTAAAAAATCCCTATGCTCATGTAAAAAGTACCATTGTTTAAGAGCCCATTGTCAAGAAACAGTTTCTGCGGTCAAAAATAGGGATTAATCAAAAAATGCGTTATGAGCCTCAAACAACCTTGAAAATTGACCTCAAGGTCAAGCTAGTCAAAGTGATTAACACTTTTACAATTCATTGACTTTGTTTAAGCATTATGCACATTTGTGTTACCCAGAAAACCACGTCATTTCAGAGAAAGTACACCAGATCGTTTTTCAGGCATTTCATCTTCATTTTTTACCTTTCCAAGGTTGCAAAAACAATTTTTTCATAAGACAAGTTTGATGTAAAATTTTCCGCTCTTTCGAAATCCGCAGTCTAAAACAGGGTGTCCCATTTAAAAAAACCATGACCTTGAAATAACCTTCAAAATTGACCTCAAGGTCAAAACCAATGGTACAATTGAATGACCCCCTCTGTCCTGGTCAACTTTTATCTAAACCATTTTTTTGTAGATACCGTTATTTGGAAGATATTCGGGTCCATAAACTAAAATGACTCACCCTGTATGTTAATTTGCTAGTGTTGCCAAACTACCCAAACAGCATAGAGTCGATTGTTAGTCGGCTGTCAGCCGGCTTTAGGAGTCTAAAGCCGACTTCAAAGTCAGGCCAAATGTCAACTTATAGTCGACTAAAAATCGACAAATGTCACGTTTATAGTCGACTAAGAGTCAGCCTATAACAGCCGACTTTAAGTCGACTTCATGGCGATTGTAAGTCGACATTGTTTTTGAGGTTATGGAGACTAGGTCGACTTTATGTCGACTTCATGGCGACTATAAGCCAACATTGCTTTTGAGGTTATGGCGACTAGGTCGACTTTTAGTCGGCCATAAGTCGACTTGTAATCAATTTGAAATTATCCATACATTTACTACCAAATTTTTATTTTCCTAATGACATTTATCAAAAACTTAATTTTAGATTTCAAATATATAATATCTAGAGGCGCGGTCGCGACTCGCGCCTATGTAGGAGAAGCGAGTCGCAGACCGACCCTCTTTTACGCGAGTCAGCGAGTTCCAAGCACGCAAGATTATCAGATTTCAGTAATGGCTGAACCGATCAAGTTCTGAGTAGTCTCAAACGATAGCTTGGCCCCGACTTGTATAATAAAAGTGTTTTTATTTTTTCTCTCCGTGCCCTACGAGCGGAGATATCGCGACGCAAAGTCTAAATATTTTACATTTCATTTAAGAAACGTCGTCGTCGCCCTCAGGAATTCTCCCTTTCATATTTTCGACACGAGTAGCGCTGGCATACATTAGTCAGCTGTATGCGACTTGTGGTGTACTTGTGGTGTATGTGGTGTAGTATTTCTTGTCATCTTGTCATCTTGTCATCATCATCATATCCGTCGTGACAGGTTCTTTAACCTGATCTTTATTCGTCAGTCATTATTAACAATAATCTTGGTAAAAGTCTCTGACTAGCTTTGTTTTATTCTTTTTTATTGTGAATTTATATATTTTATTATAATTTATTGCAGACATAAGGATTGCATTGAACATTGAGCTACAAAATAAATTATGATCAGAAATATTTAAATAGTGTGTCAGTGGAGGACAGACATTGCGCTGCAAATAGATAATAAAATATCATTACAAGAACACGATGCCGATATTGAAAAAAATATAATATAACAATTGTCAACTTTGAACAATTCGTTTTTCATGAAAGCTATGGAAGAGTACGTGTCATGTGAATTATATAAAAACGATACGGTAGATGCTCGTATGCATAATACTCATATTCTAAAGCAAGGTCAGATACATAATTTAATCGTATATATATATATATACTTTAAAGTTGTATTAATTCTGCACTAGCCTCTATACTTACTAGTTTCCTTTATTAATTTAATTGGATAATATTTCCACGTTGATTTAGGAACTTTTCGTTCTTTACTTCACTCCTGTACTTTGTCATATTCAGATTTTGATGAATATTTGCAGTACCATGAACGTTTAATTTTTATTAATCACTCTCTTGGTACTAGGTCTATACATGATTTTTCATCTTTACGCCGAATATTATAAAACCACACGATAATATGCATAGCATTGTCATCTAATTCGGTTCTATATTAGTTATTAATTACTTAATAATTAACCTTTATTTGGCCACGCAAGAAACAACCAATTCATAAAATTATTGTAAAAGGTGGGTAATCTGTATCAACTATTATTTGCATTTTTTTTACGAAACAAACTCCATGTGAATTGATCGTTTCTTGCATTACTAAAGTCATTTATAAAAACACAGTAACCAAATATAAATGTACTTACAGATATGAGGAACTGTTCATTATTATTTCTACACAAAATATTTAACTCGTAAATATCACAAATAAATATATTTTCTTCTCAATTTCGGAATATTTACTTTATATCGTCTGTTTTCATAACGATAGCTCGTTGATAAGGCTCGACTGACATTTAAATTTATTGATTTTTGCTGCCATTAAATTTTTTTCCACTGCCCATATGACACGAAATTTTTTAGAATTATTTAAGAAATGTTTCAATTAAAATCTATTTAAAATATTACTAATAAGGGAACCTCTCGAAATGTCACACCCCGATTTTAATGAAACTTTACACACATTTAGGTAATATAAATAGATGACTTTAGAAAATATCAGTTGCGTCCATTATACAGTATCAAGAGATGAAATCATCTCTTACGTGTATAGCGGTTTCTTGTGGTCCTCGTCATGTCACCATGCCTGAGCGCGCGAAATGTCAGCTCTGTACTTCGTAAACTTTAATCGCGAATAATTTGAAAACCATTATGCCTTCAACATTTTTGTATTAGAATTTTTTTCTTATAGAATGTTTCAAAGAATCCGCTCTTAAGAGAGGATTCGAGCTTTTTGAGACACCTTTTACATAAAGTATAAAGATATGTCGTAGTAAATATAATTATTATAATATTTTTATTATGATAATATAATTGTTACAATATTTTTATGCATTAATATTAAGTATGTAATAATTGTACGCAATACGTATTATTTTTAACTTGTAAAAGTATGCACTTACGTTTAACTTTTTTAATTTGAAAAGTACGATGATTGAGGAGAGGAGACCTTAGCAGCTGGAAATGGATCGAAAGGCCACTAAATTATCAAAAATTTCCTAATAAGATGAAGGTCCTCATTATCTAAATTTTCAATCAATTTTCAATAAATATTACGTTGAAACTTATCTGAAGTTTAATGTAGAATAATATACGTCGCAAAGTTTCTTATCAGGAAATTTTTGATAATTTAGTGGTCCTTTGATTCATTTCAAGCTGCTAAGGTCTCCTCTCCTCAACGTATTTGCATACACATGATGTATCTGCTTGAAAGTTTCATCTAATTGTACGTGTCGATAACTTATCGACAACTTATTGATAACTTATCGACACGTACAATTAGATGAAACTTTCAAGCAGATACATCATGTGTATGCAAATACGTTGAGGAGAGGAGACCTTAACAGCTTGAAATGGATCGAAGGGCCACTAAATTATCAAAAATTTCCTGATAAGAAACTTTGCGACGTATATTATTCTTCATTAAACTTCAGGTAAGTTTCAACGTAATATTTATTGAAAATTGATTAAAAATTTAGATAATGAGGACCTTCATCTTATTAGGAAATTTTTGATAATTTAGTGGCCTTTCGATCCATTTCAAGCTGATAAGGTCTCCTCTCCTCAACGTATTTGCATACACATAATGTATCTGCTTGAAAGTTACATCTAATTGTACGTGTCAATAACTGCCCCATTGTCCTTCTTTTAGCACATTGGCCATCAATCCTTTGTTTAATTGTTCTACGTAAAACCGTACGGATAAGCCAAATTTGGGAGCTCTCTTGTCTTAGATGAAGACATAGCGCGCATTTGCACCACCTGTCTCGCGCCGTATGCAAGTCATGAGTCCGACTAAGTCTATGAATAAAAAGACAAGATTTTGATCCGTTTACTTTGATTTTATTCCGATCCTTAGGATTGCAGAGCAAATAAAAAGAAATGAATTTTTTTCTATCTTACCAAGCGTTTCTTCGTCCTGGGATACAAGGAGCACTTCTTGACCCTCGCATCAGATTTCTTTAATGCTGTTTTTACATCCTCCAGCCACGAGAGATTGTTCTCTGTGATTTGTATGACCATCGGTTCTTTCCTTTCTTCCCGTTTCTTTAGCAGCAAGTATGTTTTTCCTACCGGATCGGTTTGTTTCCCGACCAACGTTAGATTAGTTTCCTTCAACGCAATCTTCAAATCTAGTTGTTGTACAGCGATCTCCTCCAGAAGAATGAAACCACCAGTTTTTAAACTAGTGACCAAATTTTTGAGAATAATGTCAGACTGATTCGACAAAATATCCGCTGCTATGACGAGGTGCATATCCTGAGCGGGAGGTGCAGACTTCACGTCTCGCGTTACAACGTTTACTTTCATGTTCATTTGACTCAAACTCTCTATGTAATTGTTGGCAGAAACTGCGATTACTTGTAAATTAATCTGAAAAAAATCAAATGATTTTATAGTAATTTTAAGTGATGAAGAGGAAAGTATTGCTCTTGATAAGAAGCAATTACAAATAGAAACAAATTATGAAGTCAATTCGAATATGCCTTATTTCATTTACAAGTTTATATGCATTTTAAAGCTGTGCATACAAATATAAGGAATAAGTAAACAGTGTAATAAAATAAAATAATTTTTATGAATATAAGCATCATCATAATCAGCACAATCATAGATTTTTCATCTCTAATTATTTCTAGATTTTTCGTTCATCTTTGATATTATATACACGAGGAAACACTAGAAATTTTAAATTAAAAATTATTTTATTTTGAATGACACGAAACAATGTATTAAAATCACTTACGATAGGTGAGCCTAGTTCACCATTAAAAATGTCAAATATAAGCGGCGCCAAAAGAGCTTCCGCTGCTCGTTCGCCCGCAATCTCCATGGTTTTCAGTTTCAATGCTATCATGTTCTCACACATAATTTGCAAAAGGACAGTGAGTGCGTGTATTTTTCCTCTCTTTGGATCCTTTACTAGATTTTGCGAATTTTCATAGGGCACAAAAGTGTATTGTTCATATTTAGGATCGGCTTGAGTCTGCTGTCGTCGAGGTGCCAAAGAAAATTTTAATCCTCTGAGCTCGATACCACCCGACTTAACAATATCGATGTCCTTATAGTGATACACCGGTAATCCACCATTTTCTGGTAATTCTTCCACCAGTCGTTTATGAAGAATGGGATCGATCGCCGCGTATTGGAGACGCGTCGGTAAATACATTACTCTATGGCTAGTGGACATTATGCTGAACTGAAGCATAGTGTCTATGTACGGAATCCATTGATTGAACCAGTACAATTGACCAGCAACGCCGTAGTTATCGCAAGATTTGATTCCTTGAAAGATATCGCGATACTCGTACCCGCGCAATCTCAATTCCTTATAAATGTCTTTGGCGTTCAATGGCAAAATCTCGTTGTCAGTAGGCGATGGTGGTGGCGGCAGCTTCAGTTGATCTTTCTCGATAGCCTTGGATGCGTGGACGTTTCCACTGACGACTATTGTACCGGCCTCACAGATTTCAAAATCGCCCGTTCCCTCAAAGATGGTTATCGAAAATTTCACCATTCCCTCCTTTGGCATAATAATGGCTCGCTGAAAGCGCACGTTCTCGAATACCACCGGCAATCTTTCAAAATCGGTGCCACGCAGTTTCGCCAAAGTTTTCCATACTAACAGAATATAACCAGTAGCTGGGAAAAGGACGCGTCCGTTTCTTTCGACAGATCTATCTTGACGATACATTCTCCCGAGTGGCTCGATATTTGATTGAAAGAAGCCACATCCCACGCGGTGGAATGATCCCACTTGACTAGAGGCCCGATCATTGGTGTTCCTCGACCGACCGGAAAACTTATCGACGGATATAATTTGAAAATATTAGGTTGCGCACCAGCATTATACAGCTTACCCACATTAGACAGCAAAAAGGCCAGGTTGTCCGAATGATCTCGTTTATGAAGGCTGATATTTGACATCGTTGGTGGTAACGATCTGCGTAAAATTGCCTGTAGCAAACAATGTGGTGCAATTTCTATTGTTATCGCGTTCTCTGGAATATGCGCGATCGCTTCGTAAGAGCACAGGAGAAAGCAAATTATTTACGTGATACGCAGACGAGCTAGATTGCGCGAGCGGACTGCCTCATGCAGACTCGGGTATGGAACTGGAAATCCATCTGGCTGATCTTTGCTTTAGATTCGGGATGATTTTGTCGAGCGAAGCGCGTAGCTTAGGCCCGGCCGAGGCGATATATTTGCTGTGGAAGACGTAGCCGGAACTTTTCACCATCTTTACGAAGATATCTTTGCTCTTGAGCGTTTCTGCAAATTTTTGCATAGATTCAGGCGGACCGGAAATAGTGATCGAGTCCGCGGCGTTGTGACAAGCTGGAACGATATCGGGTGGGCACATTTTTCTGATCTCCTCCCAACTCAAACCAACTGCCGCCATAACGCCCGGTTCTAACTTGGAGTCCATAATCGCCTTGCCTCCAGAGTAAGCCGCTAAGACAGTTTGCTCTAGTGTAAACGCACCGTCAGCATAAGCACAACCCAATTCTCCAATGGAGTGTCCGATTATACCGTCCGGCGATATACCTATCGACGTTAAAATATCCACGAAAGCGACCTGCATAGATGTGATAGTCACGAAAGAATTTAGTACATTCTCTCGTCCGTGGCGTTCATGATGATATTCATGAGGTCGATGCCATTGGGTGCCAACGCGTCCGCGCATCGTCGCAAACTACGTTGAAAAATTTCAATGCCAAACAATTGATGACCCATGCCCGCCCATTGCGTGCCCATACCGGAAAATACAAACCAAATTGAACGTCTCTCTTGAGAGCTCGTTATTTCATTCATTTCACGTGTACTATCGATGTTAAATATCTCGTAGCCGCGAATCTCATGGCCGGAAATATTATTATTATGAATCATTCTTAACAATAAGAGAAATTCATCGTCATTACGATGCTTTTTGCTTTATCTAGTAAGGCCTGCACCGCTTCCTTTGTCCGACCTGATACAACAACCAATTTCGGCAATGATTCGGCGATGTTCAATAGCAATGATGGTTTTGGTTTTGGATTGTTGCGAAGAATTATATGTGCGTTTGTACCACCGGAGCCAAATGAATTAATACCTATGAGACCACCGTTCCATGGTGTGGCCTTGTCGACTACTCGAATGCGTCCCTCTTTCAAGGCTGGAATATCTGGATTTGGTTTTTTAAAGTTCAAATTGCCGGGTATCACGCCTGCTTCCATCGCGATTAGTACTTTGGCAATAGAGTATAATCCACTGGCCGATTCCGAGTGACCCATATTGGATTTGACTGAGCTAATTAGCAAGGGAGTCTTCCGATCTTTGCAGAACAGTTTCTCAATAGCAGATACCTCCACTTTGTCTCCTACTTTTGTACCGGTACCGTGAGCCTCCACGTAACTCACATCCGCGGGATTAATTCCTGCTTCAGTATAAATGTCTTGCATTAATTGATTCTGCATTTCATCATTGGGATATGTAATACCCTGGAATTTGTAGCCATTGGTATTTGTTTTTGTTCGAATGACCGTCGCGTACACTCGACGTGCATCTTTTGCTTTCTACAAATACATCGCCACAACCGCCTCAGTCCTCACGTAACCGTTAGCTGAAACGTCGAACGTTTTGCATTTGCCATCCTGAGACAGCATGTTTAATTTTAATCCTTGTAAGGAATAGTTGGGTTTTAGCACGAGATTCAGTCCACCCACGATTGCAGCATAGCATTCGCCAGCTCGTATTGCATTTACAGCATTATGTGTAGCGTATAATGATGAAGAACAAGCGGTATCTAACGAGTAACTTGGTCCAGTAAAATCAAAAGAATACGAAACTCTGTTGGCAAACATAGATCTGGAACTGCCGAGCAGATTGTATCCTAAAAACAAATGCAAATGTCTCGATTTATTTTTAGCAAATTGTGTCATTTTTCTAACGCAGTAATATATTTATAATAAATATTAAAATACAAACAATTATTTACACATACAATCAGAGAAAAAGTGTGTTTAAATTGTGTTTAAAAAATTGTTTCTTTAATTAGATTTTTTAAAGTTAAAATATAAGTATCATTAATGAAAATAAAAGTTTATTTGATTTCAAGAAGTGACATCATTGGTTTTTTGAATAGTAAATATGTAAATTATTTGTTTAATTTATTTGTTTAATTTAAACAAATCAGTTTTTAATTCAAAGAAAATATTGACATAAATGTATGAAATAACGTAATTGTGATTATTTTAATATATTTCTTTCATTAAAAAAAGATTTGCATTGCATAACCAAACTATTTCTTTAAAAAATCTAATAAAAAATCTAATAAAAAAAAGAATCAAGAAATTTCTTCAAATCAAAGAAATTTTTCTTTAACTGTATAGCAATGCTACACTTTTCTTTAACCATAACAAATTTCTTTGATTTAAACAAAACTTTTTTGAAGAAACTTTTCTGGGTGTGAAATGATGCATCTGTACTATCACAATTACTTTCCTATTTTAAAAAAAATTTTAGATATTTAGAATCCATAAATGTTATAATTTCTTAATTTTCTTACGTTTAAATGAAACTTGAACAAATACTTTGCTTTGCGGTACATAAAAAAAAATTAAAATAATTGACAGAAAATATTTGGCACCATTTTTTATAATGTACAAACCATTTATAGTCTCTGCATCTCGCATCCAGAATTCATCCGATTCTGAGGAAGAGATACCAACAAAAACGCCGGTACGCGATCCTCTCACAGTCGTGGGATTGATGCCAGCGTCAATTATCGCTTCATACGTGGCTTCTAACAATAAACGAAGCTGCGGATCCATTACATGTGCCTGCTTGGGATGTATTCCAAAAAAAGCTGCATCAAAGCTGCTGAGGTCCTTGATTTTGGCAAATCTGGCTGTAGCCCATATAGGCCCCTTGGCCAACGGCGCTCGTCATCCGTCACCATATCTATTTCGTTCATTAAATTTTTTTTTAATTCGTCGATATTAGCTGATTCAGGCAGACGACCTGGGAAAAGTGTTTATTTGGTTGATACGTTACGCTCTCATAGAGATCCGGCAAGTCGTGCCATAATCAACAATTACCTGATATACCCGTAATGACAATATCATTATCGACATATGGTAGCGATACTTCATTTCCGATCGCGGATTCCCGCGTCATAGGACCGTTGACACTTTCAAACTGAGCAAACATCTTGACTGTAGAAAACTCGTATTAATCTTCTTTCACTCTAAATCTGCAAAAATAGAACCAATTTGATCTTTTTTACGTTTCTCAACACATCTATCCAGTCAACAAAGTGCCAGTAATTTGCCTACTAATTGCTTCAATTTCGCCGGACTTAAAACACAGCTTTAACAAAATTTCTTTAGTTTTTCAGGATTAGGGGGAGTACAAGGTAGAGATGCGTATAAGCATCAAATTAATAATTAAATTGATTAACAATTTACCCAAGTAGGAATAGAATACATTGAACCAGTATTGAATAATGGCGAGGTAGCGATTCTGTATCGAAAATTGAGATTCATATTTCAGTACTGGTCTTATACTGGACCAACATTAAAAAATTAATGATATTGTACTAGCCCATTATGTAGATTAATACAGAATAGTAGTACTGGTTCAGCATATTGCTGGTAAGATTTCAATAATATATCAATACAAAAATTGACAAAAGGAATATGTTGAATATCAGTACTGAACCAGTACATTTCCAATACATTTTTGTTATTACATCAGTACTGAAATCGGCGAAAGTAATATGTCGGATATCAGTATCGAAACTGTACATTGCCGTTATATTTACAACACCGAACCTATACAAAAGTTGGTTAAAAAAATATGTCGAATATCAGTACTGAACCAGTACATTTCCAATAAATTTTTGTTATTATATCAATACTAAAATCGGCGAAAGTAATATGTCAGGTATTAGTACCGAAACTGTACATTCCTGTTATATTTACAACACTGAGCCTATACAAAAGTTGTTTAAAGGAATATGTCGAATATCAGTACTGAACCAGTACATTTCTAGTAGATTTTTGTTATTACATCAGTATTGAAATCGGCGAAAGTAATATGTCGCATATCAGTATCAAAACTGTACATTTTATATATAAAAAATAATAGAAATTATTTCTGTATAAAACATATTTGTATGTACATAAAAAAACATTAATTACGCGTATTTAATGTAAAAATATATTTCCTATAGAAACAATTTCTTAATAAAAATATAAATACCTATTTATATAACAACTTCAATGTCAAAAGATACCCTTGTGATACCTTGTCATGTCACCATGCTTGAGCGCGCGAAATGTCAGCTCTGTGATTTGTAAACTTTAAAGGCGAATAATTTAAAAACCATTATGCCCTCGACATTTTTGTATTAAAATTTTTTTCTTAGAGAATCTAAAGAATCCGCTCTTAAGAGAGAATCCGAGCTTTTTAGGACACCCTTTACATAAAATATAAAGATATACCGTAAGTAAATATTTAATAATATAATTATACTACTACTTGCGATAAGCCGATGTCAGATGATTTATAAGGATACGTAAAAGCATCTTTTTTGGGATAGTTTAATTCAATGTTCTTTGTTTAAAAAATTATATGAAACAATTTTATCAATTTGAATAATTTCACTATTTTTAAGTTGTAATAACGATGTTATTAGGGAAAGTATTAGTAATAATCATTTCCTTCCTTGTGGTACTTGTAAATGTATTTTTTGATGTATTATTTCCTAAATTAACTATTTTAGTTTTTTTTAGAGTTCTTGATAAAGATTAACTTTTACGTCTTCTTGCCAAGGATCGATTGTGCGTTTATTCATTTATTTATTTTCGAGCTTTTTTTTAAATTTTGAGGTTTGTTGTATAAATAGTGACGGAATTTAATCTTTATTTAAAGAAGAAATGTTGAAAAGAAAATATTATAATACTAAAAAATGTCGAGAGCTAAAAAAACAATTAAATGTACCATCTCCTTCATCTCTGTCATCATTTGATGATAATGAAACGGCTATCAATCGGGTGACTTGTAACAAACCGCCTTTCCGCTCCCCCCTCGGACCGTCCATCGTTCCGGGCTGTCCGGCCGAACAACCGCCGGACAGCAGAAACACGGCGCATAGCGCCGAAAATATACTCTAACACCGGCGTAGCGCGCGTTGACGCATCCGCACGTGAGATCTGCGTGGCAGATCTCCGCGCGCACGCGCTCGACCGGAGTGGCGACCGCCGGACCGATCTCGAGCGGCAGGGAGACCCCCACCGATTCCGTACCGTTCCGTACCCCCGCACCGTCCCTGCTCTCGAGATTCGGGTATATAAGCGCCGCCGCTCCGAGAGTCGAGCGGTCTTCTTCTCCGTCCACTCTCCGATCCAGAAGAAGCCCAACCTAGCGCTCACTTGGGAGTTAAGAGCCTTAGCTTCCGCCAAGCAGTCTTGGCAAGAGCCTTCCGCTAATCCCGATACCGCCGATAAAAACGGGCTCAAGTACATCTTGGGCTCCACCAGGAGATCCTGGTCGGCGATTCCCGATCCGCCGTCCTTACTACGGTATCGACTCACGGCCTGGGGTGTGGAGTTCCGCGCCTCTACCAAGGGCTCTTGGCGTGAGTCGATCACCACGGCCGAACATCGCGGTATTAACCACTCGCGACGGGAATCCCCGCTCCGCGTACACTCGCACCGAACGCGCGTCACTTACGGCCGTGGCCACGGCCTTCAGCAAGGCCACGGTCTGCGCGCGTCAACACCGGCTCCGAGTTCCCGGAAAACTCGAGGCCGGAATTCCGCGAACTCAGCCGCGACAATAGCGCGATCCAGACATTGTAAATACCGTTCGTTACGTCCGCGCGCTCCGTTTTCTCGTCCGTCCGTCCGCGCGTAGCCGTTAAGTTTTGTTGGGTCCGTCCGAGCGTCACCGTCATCCGTCCGTCCGCGCGTCGTGGCCAAGCCACTCCACCTGTATATAGTCAACACAAAATAAACGCACTATTGTATTTACCACCTAAAGCGATACAAGTCTAGTTCTCTTGGCGACCTCCCTCCGCGTCCTGGTCCGTCCGCAGTCACGCACCGCCCCGTGCGCGGAAAAAGACGGGTCGTTACATGGCGCCCGAACAGGGACCGTTTACGTTCCGACCGCGGAGAACTAGACCCGTACCGATCCGATGCCGCGGAGCTGGATATACCGTATCGACCGCGCCGAACTGCTCCGACAATTACAGCACGCCGATCTCGCCACTGACGGAAACGTCAACGAGCTTCGCCGCCGACTCAGCGAATTTCTAGTATTGCACCCCGAACACGCGCCGGCCGGAGTCATGGCCGATCCACCCGCACTTAACGTTACCGTACCGGAACCGACCGCCTCGACCGAAAGAGACTCCCCCGCGAAAGTGATGAACCAGATCCGTAAATGGGGATGTCACTTCGACGGGAAGGACCCGGTGTCCTTCCTGGAACGCGTCGACGAGCTACGAGCCGAATACGGCTACGACGACGCGTTGCTCCTCCGCGGACTGCCGGAGATGCTACGGGGAGACGCACTCCTCTGGTATCGCAACAACCGCACCGCGTGGGGGACATGGCAGGAGTTCCTCGGAGAATTCCGAGAGTACTACCTGCCGCGCCGTTACTTTGCTCAACTCCGGCGGGACATTCAAGCCCGAACGCAGGCTCCGGAGGAGCCCTACCGCAAATACGCAACCGACGTACTCACAATGATGCGTCGCGCCGGGGGTTTCGGAGAGGAGGATCAGCTCGACCTCCTCTACGACAATATGCACCCCCGGTATAAGCTATACGTCCGCCGCGACGACATTCACCGGAACACCGAGTTGCTACGGCGAGCCGAAGAATTCGAGCACATTAGCTCGCAATGCCGCGAACGGCAACCCGCGTCGAAGCCGCCCGCGAATTCGGCTGCCACCGCCTACGACAAGGACACGTGCTGCTGGCGGTGTAAGCAGCGCGGTCACACGCGGTTCGAATGCCGCCGCGCGGCCCGCAAATTTTGTTCCCAGTGCGGGAAAGACGACGTCTATACCCGCGATTGCCATCCGCCGCCGGGAAACGCCGCCAGGGCCGGGGGCACCGAGACCGCTCCCCGGTCCTCCGAATAAGGTACAATCCGCGACCGCACATCGACGTCCCCGTCGGGGATACCACGCTCACGGCCTTGCTCGACTCAGGCTCCGAAGGCTCATTTGTGAGCACCGACGCCGCCGAACGCCTCCACGGGAAGGGGTACACGACAATACCCGTCACAGGCCGGATCTACCTCGCGGACGGCTCCAGCACGCCGGTCGAGACGTGCCTCGTGCTGCCGGTTGTATTCCCGGCGCGCTCGTTCCGCCACGAATTCCGCGTGCTACCCGGACTCGACGTCGACATGTTGATCGGCGTCGATGTCATGGCACGAGCCCGGATCACGATTCCTCCGCCGCCACTGCACCGGGAGGAAGACCGCCCGCCGCGAGACGCCGTCCGTCCGACAACCGTCGCCAGCACCGAACCCGCGGAAGACGCACGCTTGCAGGCTTTCCTCGCCGAGGAACTGCCAAAGTTCGACCGAGTGCGTGGACCGACCGACCGCGCGGAACACGTGATCCGCGTTAAGAACCATCCGCCGATCAAGCAGCGCTACCGTCCCCGAAATCCGGCAATGCAGGCGATCATCGACCACGAGGTCGACGAGATGATACGCGCCGGAGTCATAGAGCCGTCTCGCAGCGCGTGGAGCTCGCCGATCGTCATCGTGCGCAAGAAAGACGGAAAACCGCGGTTCTGTATAGATTTCCGCCGCGTAAACGAGGTGACGGAACGCGACGCCTACCCGTTACCTCAGATACCCGCCACGCTCGACAAATTGAGAGGCGCGCGGTACCTCTCGACGATCGACTTAATGAGCGGCTACTGGCAGATACCCCTGGCCCCGGCAAGCCGACCCGTTACCGCTTTTACCGTGCCGGGTCGGGGGTTAATGCAATTTAAAGTGATGCCGTTTGGGCTTCACTCCGCGCCGGCTACCTTCCAGCGTCTGCTCGACGATGTCCTCGGGCCCGAACTAGAACCGCGGGTTTTCGTCTACTTGGACGACATCATCGTCGTCACCCGAACGTTCGACGAGCACCTCGCCACGCTGCGAGAGGTTTTCCGCCGGCTACGCGAAGCGCGACTCCGACCGAACACCGAGAAGTGCCGTTTTTGCACGGAGCGGCTGAAGTATCTCGGCCACGTGGTCGACCGCGACGGAATCCGGACCGATCCGGAGAAGACGGAGGCTATCGCGAACTGGCCCGAGCCGCAGAGCGTGCGGCAGATACGACAGTTCCTAGGCCTCGCGTCCTGGTACCGCCGTTTTATCCGAGACTTCGCGACCGTCGCCGCCCCGCTCACCGCGCTCACACGAAAAAATGCCCGCTGGTCATGGGGGAACCACGAGCAGGCGGCCTTCGAGGCCTTGAAAACGACCCTCACGTCCGCACCCGTGCTAGCCTGCCCGGATTTCGAGCGACAGTTCGTGCTGCAAACGGACGCAAGCACGACCGGACTGGGTGCCGTGCTCACCCAGTACTTCCCTGAGGGCGAGCGCGTCATCGCGTACGCGAGCCGAACGCTCAACAACGCAGAGCGCAACTATAGCGCGACCGAGCTCGAATGTCTCGCCGTACTCTGGGGGATCCGCCGAATGCGAGACTACCTTGAGGGTTACCGCTTCAAGGTAGTCACCGACCATCAGTCACTCCGGTGGCTGCAAAAGCTAGACTCACCGACCGGACGTTTGGGCCGATGGGCCTTCGAACTACGACAATTCGACTTCGAGGTGCAATACCGGAAGGGGTCGCTGAATAAGGTTGCGGACGCGCTCTCACGGCGAACGGCCGTTAACGCCGCCGCGAACACAGCTTGCGCGTGGTACCGAAAGTGGTGGGACATCACTTCCACCACTCCCGACGCCGCCCCCGACTTCCGCATCGCGGACGGTCGCCTCTACCGGCACGTGCTCCACACGCTGGACTTCACGGACGCGCCGAACGACGCGCAGTGGAAGGAGTGCGTGCCGCGCGAAAACCGAGCCGAACTCCTCCAGCGGTACCACGACGCACCGACCGCCGGACATCTCGGCACCGCGAAAACGATCGCTCGCATTGCCCGCCACTTCTACTGGCCGGGAATGTTCCGCGAGATCTCGCGCTACGTACGGCAGTGCCGAACCTGCCTAGCGCATAAACCAGAGCAACGGCGACCGGCCGGATTGCTCCACCCGACCGACGTGTCACAGCCATGGCAACAGGTAACGATCGACCTGGTAGGGCCGCTTCCGCGGTCAAGCCAGGGGCATACATGGCTGTTGACAATGCAGGACCGGTTCACGAAGTGGCTGGAAATGCGAGCGCTTCGACGCGCTACCGCCGCGAATGTCGCTACCGCACTGACCAAAGCCGTCATCCTGCGGCACGGCTGCCCCGAGGAAATTTGGTCAGATAACGGGACCCAGCTCCGCTCCGCGACCCTGACCGACCTGCTGCGTGCGCTTCAAATCCGCCACCGTCTCACGCCGGCGTACGCCCCGCACTGCAATCCGGTCGAGCGCACAAACCGAACCGTCAAAACTATGATCCGTCAGTACCTACATCGCGACCACCGCAAGTGGGACGAACGCCTCGCCGAATTGCAGTTCGCGTACAACACCGCGACTCACGACGCAACGGGGCATACGCCGGCGTTCCTGAACCACGGCCGCGAGTTACGACGGCCGGAGGAACGCGCACCAGCCGGCCCTCCGCAACGACCGCACGCGTTGCAGCGCCGACTACGTGAGACGTACGCGCTCGTCCGCATCCAGCTGGCCCGTGCGTTCCAACGGCAGCAACAATATTATAATCTGCGTCGGCGGGAATGGCGACCGAAGCGGGGAGATTGGGTGTGGAAGCGAGACCACCCCCTCTCCCGTCGTGCGGATGCGTTCAACGCGAAACTCGCGCCGAAGTATATAGGGCCACTCGAGGTACGCCGCATCATCTCGCCGGTAATATACGACCTCCGAAGCGCGGGGGGCAAGTGGTACCGGCACGTCCATGTCCAGGACCTCAAGCCGGCCCCCGCTCCGACCGAAGAAACCGAGTCGGACACCAACGACGACGACGACGACGCGGCATGCGGCGCGCTCGTGACTCGGCCGGCGAGCCGAGCGACGCTCCGGCAGAAGCAACACGAGAGCACGGCCACGGCACGTGGGCAAATTCCTACGACCAGCGCGCGCACCGGTAGCCGGAATTCGAGCGCGGATACCAGGAACCGATCGGCTCATTCTCAGAAGAGATATGGAGCACGACGGTATCCTCGCCGAGATCGCCGAGCTGCTAGGCGAAGCTCCGGAGCCGTACGACCCGGCACGGCCCGGAATGGAGCCACCGCCAAGGTCAACACCGCCACCGGCACAGGGGGACACCCCCATGGCTACCACCAGCCACCGACGACCCGTTGCCACCGTCGGGGTACGCCGAGGCCGCCTGATACAGCCCTCCGACCGACGAACTCAGGAGAAACGGGCCTGGCTCATGCTGGAGCCACCCCGTCCGCCGCCACGCCTCGCCACCGAGCCGCCGCCGCCACCGCCACCGACACCGGCACCGCTACGCGCCACCGGACCCACGCCACCGCCACCGGTCGCCGTAGAAGTGGAACCGGGGATCATCGTCGAGGTCCCCCACTTCGCGGTGCACACCAGCCGCGAATACAAGCCGCGACTTGGCAACCGCCGCTGGCATCTGCGGTTCGACCGTAACGGCCGGCTCCGGTCGTGCAAGGAAAAGTCCTACGCACGGCCGGAGAAATAAGATGAATTAGGCCTCTGAATTCAGGCCTACTCAAAGGGGGGGGTGGTGTAACAAACCGCCTTTCCGCTCCCCCCTCGGACCGTCCATCGTTCCGGGCTGTCCGGCCGAACAACCGCCGGACAGCAGAAACACGGCGCATAGCGCCGAAAATATACTCTAACACCGGCGTAGCGCGCGTTGACGCATCCGCACGTGAGATCTGCGTGGCAGATCTCCGCGCGCACGCGCTCGACCGGAGTGGCGACCGCCGGACCGATCTCGAGCGGCAGGGAGACCCCCACCGATTCCGTACCGTTCCGTACCCCCGCACCGTCCCTGCTCTCGAGATTCGGGTATATAAGCGCCGCCGCTCCGAGAGTCGAGCGGTCTTCTTCTCCGTCCACTCTCCGATCCAGAAGAAGCCCAACCTAGCGCTCACTTGGGAGTTAAGAGCCTTAGCTTCCGCCAAGCAGTCTTGGCAAGAGCCTTCCGCTAATCCCGATACCGCCGATAAAAACGGGCTCAAGTACATCTTGGGCTCCACCAGGAGATCCTGGTCGGCGATTCCCGATCCGCCGTCCTTACTACGGTATCGACTCACGGCCTGGGGTGTGGAGTTCCGCGCCTCTACCAAGGGCTCTTGGCGTGAGTCGATCACCACCGCCGAACATCGCGGTATTAACCGCTCGCGACGGGAATCCCCGCTCCGCGTACACTCGCACCGAGCGCGCGTCACTTACGGCCGTGGCCACGGCCTTCAGCAAGGCCACGGTCTGCGCGCGTCAACACCGGCTCCGAGTTCCCGGAAAACTCGAGGCCGGAATTCCGCGAACTCAGCCGCGACAATAGCGCGATCCAGACATTGGTAAATACCGTTCGTTACGTCCGCGCGCTCCGTTTTCTCGTCCGTCCGTCCGCGCGTAGCCGTTAAGTTTTGTTGGGTCCGTCCGAGCGTCACCGTCATCCGTCCGTCCGAGCGTCGTGGCCAAGCCACTCCACCTGTATATAGTCAGCACAAAATAAACGCACTACTTGTATTTACCACCTAAAGCAATACCAGTCTAGTTCTCTTGGCGACCTCCCTCCGCGTCCTGGTCCGTCCGCAGTCACGCACCGCCCCGTGCGCGGAAAAAGACGGGTCGTTACAGACTTATTTAACTAAATTAGAGGTAATGACTTGCAAAATAATTAGTTAAGTTAAAAAGTTGTCAACATTAGATATTAACCTCTTAATTTTATTGTTTAACTTATAACTTTTGAAATAGTTACCATCTAACCTTGATAATCAAGGAAACCAATTGCCAAAAAATATCACACAAAATGATGTTACATCTGTATCTGAGTTATTACTTCAAGAAAATGATAACATCTCATTAATTGAACATGAAAGGTATTTAAAAAGTAATAGAAATAAAAAAATTTAATGTAAAAAAACTTGTTGCTCTTAGACTTCCAAATATAAAAATAATTGTAGATGTCATATCAAATTAATCATTATTTATAAATCATTTTTTTTTATTTTTTTTCATACATTTCAATAGACAAATTGTACAAATATTGCGTGATAATGGTATCAATATTGAAAATTATAACAAATTATAATACAGTATTAACCAATATATTATTTAATATATACATATGTATGTATATATATATATATATATATATATATATATATATATATATTTCTTTCGGTATTACAAGAGCTTCCGTTTTCTATACATTATATTCACCATATAATACAAAGGTCTACAAAATTAGCGGGGTCTTGTTCTTTGAACAATGCATGATGTTTTTATAGGATCTTGATGCGCTGAAAACGACTACGTGGTTCGTTTTTTTTTCAACCATCCTCCATTTTTTAAATATTCGCTAAAACAGCTTTTTCGAACTTGACTTATTTATGAATTTTTTTTGGCTAAAGAAAAAATGAAAGCGAGGTCAGCTTTACAGCATTTTACGCAAAAATGTTACCACAATACAATGCCGTAAAGCTGACCGCGCTATCATTTTTTCTTTAACTAAAAAAATTTCATAAAGAAGTAAAATTAGAAAAAACTTTTGCGATCATTTAAAAAATGGAGAGTGATGGAGAAAAAAGAACGACGTAGTCGTTTTCAGCGCATCAAAATTCTATAGAAACATCATTCAAAGTTCGAAGAACCCCCTCCCCCCCAACACTAATTTTGTAGACCTGTGATATTATTTAATAAATATAGTCAAATCGGGGTATATAAAATAATTATAATCTCTGGAATTATAGATTTAAAAATTTTGTAAAATTTTTAACAGTGAAGTTAAATCATCTTCATCAAGCGAAGAAAGTTCATATGAAACAAACCATGAGACAGACAAAGTGCAGTCTACATTTGAAGAATTAAACAAAAATATTTCTTTAAAAAAAAAAAATACGTAATTGGTCTATGAAACATATTTCAACTTTAAATAACAAAATGTTATCTGAATTACTATGTATTTTGAAAACTGAACACAATGAATTTTCACAGACAGCTACAACATTTCTGCAAATTAAAAAGGCAACAAATAATGTCAAGTTTATGTTAGGAGCTAATGGATCTTTTGGTACTTATGTTTATTTCGATTTGGAAAAAGTTGTTAAATTGATGATAAATTCCGAAATATATGTGGAAGACTTTATTAAAATTTTATTTAATATTGACGGTGTACAAATTTATAAAAGTTCCAAACAACAATTTTGGCCTATATTAATCATGTTACATAATAAAAAATATATTGTCAAACCTCAAGTTGTGGCTATATGTATATCATGGTGACTCTAAACCAAAATCACCAACGGAACTTCTAGATGATTTTATAACAGAATTATTAAGTTTAATGGCCAATAAAATTACAGTAGAAAATAAATCATACAGTATTAAAGTATTAGGTTTTGTATGTGATACACCGGCTAGAGCGTTTATTAAATGTGTAAAGTCTCACGTTGGTTTTTACGCATGCGAACGTTGTACAGTAAAAGGCCAAACCGTTTTTAAGAATAAACGCATTTATGCAAGCATTACTTGTAAAAAACGCAGTAAACAATCATTTGAAACCCGTAAACAACTTGAGCATCATCTGAATAATGAAATCTCTCTATTATTGAAAATTCCAGAATTTGATCCGATAAAATCAGTTGTTTTAGATTCAATGCATCTTTTATTTCTAGGAGTTACAAAAACTTTATTAAACAATATTGTGTATGGTGGTCGCAAGATGGGTGGAATTGATCCACGAAATCGTTTGGTATTATATAAATTACTTCGCAATTTTTCTAGTCAAATTCCTGTAGAATTTCAAAGAAAAGTTTATGATATTATGGATTTGAAAAATTGGAAATCTACACAATTTCGTTTTTTTCTTTTGTATAGTAGTGCATTAGTACTTCGTTACGTTCTGCCTAATGATAAATATAAGCATTTTTGTCTACTGTACGTAGCATGTCGACTATTACGCAATGATAATTTAGCGGTATCAAATGTAGAAAATGTAAAAAAAGTTGTTAATATTATTTTTTCGTTTATTGCCGAGATTTTATGATCCCAATGTACAAAGTAGATATTAATTTTCATAACTTGATTCATATAGCAGATGATGTAACTCACTGTTGTTCACTGACTTCAATTTCGGCGTTTTCATTCAAAAATTTTTTGATGATTTTAAAAAAACTAGTTCGTACTCCAAACAATCCTTTAAGTCAAGTTGCAAATCGTTTAAGAGAAATTAATTTAAATGCTGATATTAAAATTCAACGAATTGTACCAGTAACAGATTATGTAAAAACCAAAATTGTTGATTTAGAAAATCATATATTAAAAATACATTTACATGTGTCACATGGAAGGGAATAATTATTACTAATACTTTATCTAATAATATCGTATAACTTAATAATGGTGAAATTATTCAAATTAATAAAATTTTTTCGTATAATTTTTCAAGTAAAGAAAATCAGTACAAATAAATTACCTTTTCAAAAAAAAGGTAAAAAAAAGCGCCTATGTGTGTTGCGCGCAATTTATTTTGAAATTGTGTAATCTAATAAAAATGATATACATTTATAAAAAAAAAAAATGTGTGAAATCTTTTAAAGTGCGCTTATTATAAAAAGATTATACTTTTTCTACAAAATTAAAGTAGTCGTATTTGTATTTTCTTTGAAAAACATTCCTATTCTAACCCAACTGGTAGTATCTTCAATTTTTATACAAAACCCACGTGGTACTATCTCTGTATTGTTATTGAAAAATCTTCGTATTTTAAAAATTCAAGTGATAGCATCTTTAATTCTCATTGAAAAATTTTATTCTAACCCAAGTATTTCCTTAAATATTGTGTAATTTAATTCAACCTAAATGCATTTTTCCAAAAAATCTTTTAAACAATCAAAGTACTATTTTTGTATTTCCATTGAAAAATCTTTCAATTTTAACCCAAGTGGTTGTATTTAATTTTAATAAGTTTCAATGGAATATATAACATTTAATTTAAAAGATTAAAGAGGAAACGGTACAAAATGAGAAAATTTTATTGAAATAAAAATTTTTTGATGTACAAAAACATGGCGCTGCTAGATAGGAAAAACAATGAGAAGAATTGAATAATTTCTGTACAAAACCTAATTGCTACTATCTCTGTATTGTCATTGAAAATCTTCCAAACCAAGTGGAATTTAATCGAAAATAAATAATATATTAAAATTTTGTAATCTAATTTAACCTCAATAATTTATATTTTAACAGAATTTTTATTTTTTTAAGTAAAATTCAAGTGGTATCTTAAGTTTAACTTACAATAAGAATTACTTAAATGTTAAAGAAGCTAAAACTTATTTTGCAAATTTTTTTTATAACGCATATCTTACAAGTGTTACATTTATTGCGTTCTTTCTTACGTCTTTTCTGCTTTTTCTAGCAGCGCCATGTCTTTGTACATCAAAAATTTTTATTTCAATAAAATTTTCTCATTTTGTACCGTTTCCTCTTTAATCTTTTAAATTAAATGTTATATATTCCATTGAAACTTATTAAAATTAAATACAACCACTTGGGTTAAAATTAAAAGATTTTTCAATGGAAATACAAAAATAGTACTTTGAATGTTTAAAAGATTTTTTGGAAAAATGCATTTAGGTTGAATTAAATTACACAATATTTAAGGAAATACTTGGGTTAGAATAAAATTTTTCAATGAGAATTAAAGATGCTATCACTTGAATTTTTAAAATACGAAGATTTTTCAATAACAATACAGAGATAGTACCACGTGGGTTTTGTATAAAAATTGATACTACCAGTTGGGTTAGAATAGGAATGTTTTTCAAAGAAAATACAAATACGACTACTTTAATTTTGTAGAAAAAGTATATTCTTTTTATAATAAGCGCACTTTAAAAGATTTCACACATTTTTTTTTTTATAAATGTATATCCTTTTTATTAGATTACACAATTTCAAAATAAATTGCGCGCAACACACATAGGCGCTTTTTTTTACCTTTTTTATATTATACATTGAAAATAATAAAATTAAATTTTTGACAAATGTCATTATGAAAATAGAAATTTGATAGTAAATGTACAAATGTAAGTGGATATAATAATAGTAACAGTGAAAGAAAGAACAAAAGTTATTTGTTTATATTATTTAATAAATTCAGTGCAAAATATTAATGTTATTCGGTACAAAATATCAATGTTTTATATATCTTAATATTACATAAAATTTATAGTTTTAAAACAAACAATTCAACGATTATATATATAATCTTTTTATGTATTTTTCTCTCCTATACTATTGTCAGTTTTGCATGAGTTTCTCATAATAATAAATATAACAGATGTCTACTGATTACACATATAGATATTGAAGCAGTTGCAAATTATAATTTACAATGAACATAATTTGGTTAAAGTCCATAAAGTATTCTATGATAGAATTTAGCAATTTTATAGTAACAAATGCAAAACTCACAATATATTTACTTGTTTAACAATCTTCTCTTCCTGTCGCCAGATCGTCGCAATTCTTGTATACATGCTTCTTCTTCAGTGATTGTGGTATCCTTTTTCTTCAAAACAATTGCTGCAAACATAATAAATGAATCTTGTTAAAATACATGTTAAAATGACATAAAGTAGTTCTACAAAAATTTTCATCTGAAATTGTATTCAATGTTACAGAAAAGTTTGTTTAAATGCAATTCAGTGCAACTACAAAGATTACAAAAAATGTTAAAATTATATACCAATTATTGTGTCAGACAGTTTCGATTTTTTTAATGATAACCTCTTTTTTTGGCCTGTCCACGTGTAAGCTTGTGCAACTTCATAGCCCATATAGTTTCCAACATTATGTTATTCACAAATTTTGGTACAGTATCTCCACCAAAATGCGCCATTTTTTTTCATCTGTAACAAATAAAGCAATATTTTTTATTATATAATACATACATTATTTGATTGCACAATTTTTTCAATTTATTCTTTTTCTAATTACCTTTATTAATTAAATAAATTGCATTAATATAAATTAACAATTTTGTTTACATTAAGTAATCAACATAAGAAATTTATATTACATTACATTAATAATATTTATAATAAATTATTGATTTAAGTAGGAAATTACAATGTAATAGTTAAAAATTTCTTTTTCCATTATTTATACTTTTACCTTAAGAGTGAAAGTAATGGAAAAAATATATTTATTTGCCCGTTATAAGAAACTTCACACTTGAATCAATAATTGTAATTAATATAATGTAATGTAATGTAATATATTTGTTTCATGTTTTGATACTTAATAATTTAATTATTTTCTATCAATTTAATCTATTAACGTTAACTGACTGTTATCATAAGCCCTTTAATTTTTGTATGACAAGATACTTACAAATTGTTGCCGAACATTAATAGCCTCCAATCTGTTATTGAACATTTCTATTTGTACCACTGTAGTGAGGGGAAAATTTGGTAACAACGATACATCGTCTTCGTCTATTTCATTTTGTTGATTATTTTCATTTTCTAGTAATTGAATGATATGGTTGAGTTTCCGTTGAATTTTCTCATATTTGAGCAAGTAATTTTTGCGGCATTTTTCTATACAACAAAATATATAAAAGTAAATAATAAAAAATTAACCTGGAAAAATGTAACCGAAATGCAAATAAAATAAATTACTAATAATAACAATAAAGAATAAAACTGATGTGACTATACCTAGTATAAGGTAAATCTATTGATCATAGCTGGCTCTTAGTCCTATTTATATATTTGTTATTTAATATATTATATTATATATGATTTTACATATATTGTTACATATCTCAAAATGCGCGCCAAACAAATGTTAGGTCTTGATACAGTGATAGGTTAAAAACGAGAAGAATAGTACCAAAAGATTAAATTGATAATTAGATAATAATGATAGCAAGTGTTACGTCCTGCGGAGTAACAATTCTTTTCTTTCGAAATCGATGCGGCCAAGCAACCGAAAATCGCGAACAGATGGTCTATCTTAACCGCGCAAATAAGCTAAGATTGTCCGATCGAGTCTACGCTTGACACGTGCCGGTTTTGGCGGAGGCAAGCGTTGAAACGCAGATGATTGACCCCATCGAAACACTTGTCGCGCAATTAATAGGTAACGATCTTCTAAGGAACCTAACCGACAGGATGGATTACTCAGATGAAAAAACAGATTAGAAATCGAACGCGCTGAGAACGCGCGAGCAACAATAAGAGACAGTACATCTGCGGATTAAAATCCCATAGGAACCATAGGCAGAATCGGGTATAAAAAGAAGGAGCTCCTGAGCATTTCGGTCATTTTTTCGCCATTCGTTGTTCGCGATTCATAATTCACTCCAGTTCGATCCGGCGCACATTCCGTGACATTATATGTCCGAGTTTGTGACGTGCGGATTCGTATTCATCATACTTAAATTTGACGCGGCGCTGTGAAAATTAAGTCAACAAGTTCTTCTACAACTTCCGAACACTCTGAGTGCCAACCGTCGACCAGCCGTCCGTCGTTGTAAGCTGAATCCGCTCCGCCAAACACCAAATCATTCGCACCTTCATAAATTTCAACCTACAGTAAGTCTAAACCATCCATTATTTTTACTCTCTATAAGACTACCTTCTCTCTCAAGTAAGATTTTTATTATATTTTTTAAAATACTTATATACCCAGTATTATTTCACTACCCTTTCTTTCCTTCCGCAGGATACAATCGAATTCTTTTTCAATTGAATCCGCAATTCTTTTACTTCCTGCAGGATACAATCGAATTCTTTTTTGATTGAATCCGCAACTCTCTTTACTTTCCGCAGGATACAATTGAATTCTCTTTCGATTGAATCCGCAATTCTCTTTACTTTCCGCAGGATACAATCGAATTCTCTTTCGATTGAATCCGCAATTCTTTTACTTCTCGCAGGATACAATCGAACTCTCTTTCGATTGAATCCGTAATTCTTTTACTTCCTGCAGGATACAATTGAACTCTCTTTTGATTGAATCCGCAATTCTTTTACTTCCCGCAGGATACAATCGAATCCTCTTTCGATTGAATCCGCAACTCTCTTTACTTTCTGCAGGATACAATCGAGCTCTTTCGATTGAATCCGCAACTCTCTTTGCTTCCATCAGAAACAAAGAATTCCCTTCTTCTCATAATTAAAACTCTTTCTTTTCCTTCCTGTCAAGTAGTTACGATCTAGATTTTATTTCCCTTTATTAGAAAGACAGAACGTAGCCTTAATTCTTAAATTCATTCTAGTGCGTAATTGAGTCCCTGAACATTAGTCTCGAAGAGCCATTAAGAACTGTCGGAATCGTCGAAATAGAAAGGTCCGAAAGCTTAGGGCATCGTTATCTCCGAAAAATTAAATCTGCGAGGAGAAAATTCTGTTTTGCCTAGCGCTCTAACTAATTTAAGAACTTCCGACGAACCGACCGATTCATCTCCACCAGTCTCAAATCCGTCCGCCGAATCATTCTCTCTTTCCCCCTGTCGTCGTCCTTCCCCCTCTTACTCCCCTGAACCTCACGTAGAAAACCAACGTTTTTTCTCACTATTTATTCCCGAAGAAATAGAAAATATTGTAAACGAAACCCCAATAGAGCAAATCGTAGCCAATGAATTGGAAGAAATCTTCGACTCGGCTCAAGAACTACCTAAATAACTAAAAATTCCCTGATCACACACCCACACACGCACATTTATATCTCGTGAATCTCAAATGTAACCGATTAAAATTTAAGTTTATAATTGCATTTTCTGTTAAGATTTCTCAAATCTATCACAAGATTTTTCTTTTTTTTATCGCACATGTTCTCTGCAAACAAAAATGTTATTCACGAATTAATTATTATTATTTTAATCATCACCTATCATTGTAATCGTTTATTTCTTTTATTATGTTAAAATAAATTGTAATCTTTAATTGTAATCATTTTCGTTTATTTCAATCACCTCTAATTCCCGCTCCGATAAAATTGCACTTGGTCCGATCCCGCGTAAAAGCGATTTAATTCGTTTACGCAAAATAAGGACTACACGAATGCAAGAGTTTGAATGAGAGTCCTAGGCCGTCATTCTCGACACCTGACCTACATTCTAACTCACCTGACGCATTCGACTCGTCGCACTCGCCCGGAAACATGTGTGCGCGAGATTAGGCCTGTTCCGTTCTTCCCGTCTCACTCAAATCATTTCCATAAGTTTCTACCTGCAAGTCGACCCAAGAGACTTATTTCGAGAATTCTGGACGTAACACAAGCATTTAATAAAATTTCCTCTTATTTAAAATGTTGCAAGTAAAGAATTTGTTGCAAAAAGTAATACCTCCAATCAAAGTGATAATATCGTGATATTGTTCTCATTCTAGTTATAAATTTTTAAATGTTCAAATTTATTCGATGTGCAGTTTAATCTTGAAGATGTACATAAAATTGCATAATAAAATATTAGCACCGAAATCCAGCTATAACCAATACCTTTTCTATTTTACTAACAAGGAGAGGACCAGGTGAGAGACCCTGGGATTTTGATCTCAATTTTTTTAGTTATTCTGGAGACGAAAAAAAAGTTTACGTCTCCCGGCGTTTCATCGAATAGGCCTTAGTTTCGAAATAATAAATTTGTAAAAATTGGCCATACCGCGATGCGCCATATGAGCCTTCCCGGTAACTGTTCTCGCAACCAGTGCAGTCGGCTGCGTGCGTTAGGTACTTGCTTCACAATCGTAAGATCCGGGTTCGCTCCCGGATGTGTGCAATATATTTTTTTTTTTTATTTAATAAATGTATTTATTTATCTTGATGATATTAATATAGTATGCAAATTTCTAAAATAAAAAATTTAATTTAATATTATTTTCTAAACTTCAATTTAAATTTAATTAGAAGGGAATTAGAATTCAAGTAATATTTGAAATAATAAATAGGTAATAATAATAATAATAATAATAATAATATAAGTTATTTGAAAGGGATAACATATAAAGGCAACGTATCTAAATTTTCAAATTGTTTTTGTAATTTTTTCCAAAACGAAGCAAACATAAACAAATCTCTACAGAACTTTTTGCATTAGTTCTTCAATCCGCTACATGCTCCCGAATTATTTAATTTGGGAACAATCTGTATGTTGTATTATATGTATACATAAATGACAAACCTAGCTTAGTAATTTTCAATGATGTATTAATCGGCTGGCTTGATAATTGAGATACATTTTGACTGTCTGCAATGTAGTTCGAAGGGAATTTTAGAACTTTTTTCTTTTTTGGTTCATCTAAAAAATTAATAAAATTATTATATTAACTTGCATTCCGAAGCAAAGCGAAAGAATCATTCAACATTATTAAAAGATTTACAACAATGAAATATCATACTATTTTAATAAGATTGGGTTCTATTTTCAGTGTATATTTTCTACGAGGTTACATATGCTCTATAAAGCTTGAGTACTTTTGAATACTGGAACCCAATCTATTATACGATGTCTAATCTATCTTTCTTAAGATTGAGTTCCAATATTCACTGCAAGTACTTAAAGTCTATAGAGCACATTTTTTGTAAACTATTGAAAGATATACACTGAAAGCGGAATCCAATCTTAATAGTCTCTAAATATTTTCTGTGAACTCTTAGAATAAATGCACTATAAGTATCATAATCAATTTGAATATTACAAATGCTTGTTAAAGATCGTAAGAAATATATCCGATAATTCTATTTAATATCACGTGAACGTTCATCCCTTCAGTTTCTCGCATTCTATAAATTTCATATTTGGACTTTCGTTCGTGGCATTGTATCTCAGCTTAAGACACAGTTTCAACAACAACTCGTATTTAAGTGTTTGCTCAAATTCCGCGTTCGCATACCAAAAATTAGTAGCGATCTCGCCTGATATTGTAAAGCTAACGGTTGCCCCACCATCGAATAGGCAAATTCGGGCGCGGATAAGAATTCCTGCCGAACCCAGAGGCAGAAGCGAGTTAGCAAGCGCGCGGTTGAGACGTATCATTATAATTGTTGCGTCTGTATCCATAGTATCCCACTTATCATATCGCGTTCATGCGTATGTCTTTAATTTATGTCTTAAAAGCTCTATAAGGGCTCCTTTCTTGATTTTATATATTCTAAGTTCCCTTGAGTTCGCGGTTCGAGACCGTAGCTCTCGCTTAGCAGCGATACGTTCCTGACGAATGAGCGCTCCGCTAGTGCGCGTGTAAGATTATACTAATTCTCAATAAAGCAGTTATATTTGTAACGAGTTCAAGTATCCATTCACCACCAAATTGGTCCTTCGAGCCGGATTCACAGAACGCACCTGTGAGTGAACTAGACATATCGAAACAAGAATCAACGGAAAACAAGGTTCGTGTGCAACGCACGAGGACAACATGGCCGATCTCGACAAATTGAGAAAGCAAAGGGGCTATGTCAAGGGCAAGTTAACGAGACTAGAAAACGCTTTAGCACAAGTGCAGAACCAAGCGGCTACGCTCGACGCAGAGGTTCGACTAGAGCGACTCGATCAAGTGATTAACGAGTTTCAAGAAGTTCAACGACAGATCATCGAGGAAATCGGCGAGCCAACACAAGCGGACGTCGAGGCAGAGGCGGAATTCGAGGAAAGAAGCCTAGCCGTACAAGCAACGTTACAACGCATTATCAATGGCGCTAGGAATGCAAACGCAAGTACAACGGAACACGACACCGTGCTCACACAATTATTGCAACGGCAGATGGCGATGATGGAGAGATGCGAGGTAGGTAGCGCTTCACGATCACCAACGACACAAGGATCGGAAGACGACGGTCATCTAGGGAATTTGCTACGAGCGCAAACCGAGATACTACAGCATCTCTCAGATGGCGCGACAGAGGGCGTTGTCGGAGGCAATCGAGTCAAGTTACCAACGATCAAACTACTATCGTTCGATGGAAAGATCGAAGAATGGACAAAATTTTATGACGCGTTCATAAAGACAATACATAGCAACCAAACATTGCCTAACATTCAGAAATTTATCTATTTGCGATCGTGCGTCTTAGGTGCGGCCGCAAGGGCGATCGAAGATATCGAGCCGATGACAATTATACGGTGGCTTGGGAACAACTGACAAAGCGATTCGAGGATTCAGGCGTTATTAAACGAAGGCATGTTCAATGTTTGTTCGAGATGCCGCTAGTCGAGAAAGAGTCAGCTAGTGCCATTATGCAGTTAGTGGACCACGTTAACAAACACACGAGAGTTCTAAAGAGGTTAGGTGCGCCGACCGATTCATGGGGCGACTTACTATTGCACATGGTCGAAAGCAAGTTAGATCGAGTAACTCTACGAGCATGGGAAGAAAGCTAGTATTCACAACGTCACGGCGAACGATGACGAGGTTGTCAACGGTGAATCCAATTTCAACGCGTTAATAGACTTTCTGATTCAACGATGTCATGCATTAGAGCGCATCGAAAGTAGCAAGGTTAAAGAGATTTCCAGCGGTGACAAAGGAAATTCCAAGAAGCAAGCGCAATTCAAGGGCACTGCGAAGAGTTATCAACCTAAGAGCAACGCGACAGACAAGGTTACATCGCTGGCTAGTTCGATAACAGCAGGTGCATGCTTTCTATGTCAAGAGGCACATCTATTGTACAATTGCGGCAAGTTTCTCACCATGACTCCGGAGGAACGTGAACGAGAAGCTCGACGTCTCAGGTTATGCATCAATTGCCTGAGAAACGATCACTTTACAAGAAGCTGCAAACACGGATCCTGTCGAGAGTGTTCGGGCAGGCATGATACCCTGTTACATAGATCTCCGACGACGAAGCAGCAGAATACTATTGACGGCTGATACTTCCAATGCTGACAGCAGCGCTAAGACAGCTTGTCATTCTATGGGCGCAACAAGAAGAAACGTATTCATGGCTACAGCAATAGTCGACGCATCAAATCCGGAAGGGTATCGTATACTGATTTGCGTGTTATTGGACAGTGGTAGCGAAGCAAATTTCATAACGCACAACATATGTAATCGATTGAATTTAAAACGAAACGCGACGTCAGAAATCGTGTCGGGTATAAATGATGCTACATGTCAAGTACGTCAAGTCACTAATCTTACTATAAAATCGAAACATTCTAATTTTCAAGTCAACGCGCAATGTTTTATCGTTCCAAAAATATCTAATGATTTACCTTCTAAGGAAATAGACAAAAACGCATTGAATATTCCGTGTAATTTAAAATTGGCTGATTCAGAATTCAATAAGCGTCATTCCATAGATTTGCTCATTGGAGCAGAATTTTTCTTTGACTTATTAGAAAACGGGAAATACAATAGAGTTATACAAAGGTAAGCTTTTCTTACAAAATACAAAGCTAGGTTGGGTAATAGCAGATTCCAGCAACGAGCGCAAGGATGCTAATAACGTGCAAACGATAAATATTTTTCATTGTTCTTTAACCGAAGACGAGAACTTAGATAAAACTATTAAACAGTTTTGGGAAATCGAAAACTATGCTAACTATACTAAATCTAAATGGTCTAACGAAAAAGCGAGATGCGAGCAAATATATAAGGACACTACTACGCGAGATAAACAAGGTCGGTTCGTGGTAGCTTGCCATTTAAATCCGAGGATACGACAATCGGAGAAACTAGAAATACAGCACTCAAACGTCTAAATCAAATCGAGCGACGGTTCAAAAACGATAAGTTATATTACGAGCGATATTTACAATTTATGCGTGAATATTCCGAGTTACAGCATATGTCTCTAGTCGAATCTTGCAACATCGATGATAACAAGCGTGTTATTTATTTGCCTCACGGCGTTGTGAAGGAAACGAGTTCTACAACAGAATTACGTGTAGTATTCGATGCTTCCAGTAAAGGTAGCACAGGTCGTTCGCTTAACGATATCTTAATGACTGTTCCAATTTTGCAAGATAATTTAATACCGATATTATTACGTTTTAGGTTTTATAACATAGCTATAACAGGAGATCTGGAAAAAATGTACAGGCAAGTTTCAGTGCGAGATTGTGATAGAGATTATCAGAGGATATTGTGGCGTTTTTCCATGGACGAGCCAATCAAAGAGTACAGACTAAATACTGTCACCTATGGTCAGGCTAGCGCCTCATATTTGGCTATCAGAAGCGTGCGCCAATTAGCTGAGGAATATAAGGGCTCTTTTCCTCTAGCTGCCAAATGCGTGTTAAATGACATGTATGTTGACGATATTATCAGCGGAGCTTAAACCATAGACGAAGCCAAGGAATTGCAAGGGCAAATCATTTAATGAGGGCTGTTTAGGGCTGTTTCAAGGTCCACAAGTGGCACTCCAATGTTTCGGGGGTAGTGCACGATCTAAGCAAGAACGAGAAGCAAACAACGGTAGATTTGAAACTCAACGACGTCGTCAGGACTCTAGGTTTGGTTTGGGAACCAAGTACTGACGTTTCCTTATTTACAATCAGTTTTAACAAACAAGTTCGCTCTAAAAGAGAATTACTTTCTGAGATCAGTAAACTATTTGATCCGCTAGGATTGTTAGGTCCCGTTATAACTCTAGCAAAGTTATTAATGCAGGAGACTTGGAAGATAGGAATCAATTGGGATTCCGAGCTACCAGCTAGCACACTTAGCAAATGGGAGAAGCTTCAAAGCGAATTATCAAATTCACCTATTCTTCGGATTCCACGCAGGATTTTCAGCCAGCATATATCACAAGATTTAATTTTATACGAATTTTGCGATGCCTCTCAGGATGCATATGGGACATGCGTTTACGTTAAAAATTGCGGCAAGAACGAACATGCAGCCCAGTTATTGTGCTCAAAGTCGCGTGTTGCTCTACTTAAAACTATATCAATTCCACGTTTGGAGTTATGCAGCGCATTGCTACTAGCACATCTGATCGATCAAATCAAGCAAGCTTGCAAGTTCAAGTTTTCAAGAGTATTCGCTTTCACGGACTCTTTAGTTACATTATATTGGATACGAGGCGACGTATCACGATGGAAGCCATTTGTCGCAAATAGGATCTCTGAGCTAACAAATCTATTACCAGCTGAAATATGGGCTCACGTGCGAAGTGAAGATAACCCTGCGGATGTGTTATCTAGAGGAGCATATCCTACAATACTTCAAACCTGTAATCTATGGTGGGAAGGCCCTCCCTGGATATCGAGCAATTCAGGCAATTTTCGGTCTCAAGGATATACGTCTGAAGCACAGGTTGTCGAAACGGAGGAAATCAAGTCCGAACAGAGACGATCTAAAGTAGTTAGTTATCATACCAAGATGCAAGACTCTATTTTTCAAGATTTATATTCACGCATTTCAGATCTAAATAAATTGGAACGAGTTCTAGCATATTTCCTGCGATTTAGCTTACGTCGCAAGGCAGATTCTGAGAAATCAAGCGAACAATTGACTATAGCGGAAATTGAGACTGCTAGATCTCATCTTGTCAAGAACGCGCAAGCAGAAGTTCTTCAAGAGGAAATATTAGTTCTTCGACAAGCGAAACAAATAAAGCACTTCAATAAATTACTATCATTAGATCCTTTTTTTGGATAATCAAGGATTACTTAGAGTGGGAGGTCGTTTACGAAACGCACCATTGTCTTTCTCGCAAAAGCATCCTATTTTATTGCCCGCTAATCACAAATTAACCAGAATGCTCATTGAGCGCGAACACAAGCGACTTCTACATGCTGGTCCTCAAGCATTATTGGCTGCTATTCGACAAAAATATTGGCCACTACGTGGAAGAGATGTTGTTTGTAAGATTTATTATTCTTGTGTCTGGTGTTCACGTCGCCATCCTCATGCCTCTTCACAACTGATGGGTAACTTGCCAGCTGACCGTGTTACGCCTAGCAGACCATTTTACAATTGTGGTGTGGATTTTGCAGGTCCTTTTATCACTTTATTAAGCAAGGGACAAGGTCGGAAAACTACAAAAAGCTACCTCGCTCTATTTGTGTGTTTTGCTACAAAGGCGATTCATCTGGAAGCCGTCAGTGATCTAAGCACAGAAGCCTTCTTAGCTACTTTAAAACGCTTCATAGGACGTCGAGGTTGTCCGCAGAAAATATATAGCGACAACGCTACTAATTTTAAAGGTGCACAGAGCGAAATCAGTGAAATGTACACGTTTCTTCAGCAGCAAGTCAAGGGACCATTACATAAGAAGCTACTCAAAGAAGGTCTTCAATGAATCTTTATTCCGCCGTATTCTCCCCATTGGGGCGGACTTTGGGAAGCAGGTGTGAAGTCTTGCAAAAATCTTCTGAGAACTGTATTGGGAAATTCTAATTTCACCTTTGAAGAGTTGTGCACTGCCCTCATACAGGTGGAGAGTTGTTTAAATTCACGTCCTTTATACGCTTCATCTAATGATCCATCTGATCTAGAACCCCTTACTCCAGGGCATTTCCTCGTAGGAGGCCCACTTACTTCTTTGCTCGAAATTGACCTCCAGGATATAAATATCCATCGTCTTAATCGATGGCAGTTAGTACAAAGATCTTGTCAAGATTTTTGGAAACGGTGGGCGGCAGAATACGTTAACTCTTTACAAGGCCGTTTCAAATGGCAAAAAACGCAATAAGATCTTCAAATCGGCGTTATTATAGTTATTATAAGAGAAGCACATGCTCCTTCTTACCAATGGAACTTAAGTAGAGTTACCGAATTGCATCGCGGACAAGATAATTGTGTCCGTGTCATGAC
Source organism: Solenopsis invicta (assembly GCF_016802725.1). Taxonomy (NCBI): domain Eukaryota; kingdom Metazoa; phylum Arthropoda; class Insecta; order Hymenoptera; family Formicidae; genus Solenopsis; species Solenopsis invicta. Next base: position 75,704 of record NW_024105257.1, read on the forward strand.
TATTCGAACTGCGAGCGGTTTAACCAAGCGTGCAATTAATAAACTATGTAAATTGCCTATTAAGGATAAGGAGGAAGATTATGATTAATCTTGGTGGGCGGTATGTTGCGTCTGTATCCATAGTGTCCCACTTATCATATCGCGTTCATGCGCATGTCTTTAATTTATGTCTTAAAAGCTCTATAAGGGCTCCTTTCTTGATTTTATATATTCTAAGTTCCCTTGAGTTCGCGGTTCGAGACCGTAGCTCTCGCTTAGCGATACGTTCCTGACGAATGAGCGCTCCGCTAGTGCGCGTGTAAGATTATACTAATTCTCAATAAAGCAGTTATATTTGTAACGAGTTCAAGTATCCATTCACCACCAATAATTGCGATAGAGAAGACTTAGCCAAATTTCCGTGGTTACGCGAAAAACTCTTGTGCGAACTAAGGAACGTCTTACAATTTACGAACGTGATTACAATGTACACGACTTCATTAAAACCGACTTATCAGTTTAAAATTGTGTAAAACTATATAACCAATCCATTCGTCACTCGATCATCGGAGTGTAGCCTCACCTAGTGGTGTGAGCGAGTGCGGCGCAAATCGGCATCTCTGTAAACTACAACTTAAATTTAAAATTGTACCTGACGATTAATAACAAACTGTTTTTAAAAAATATGAACTTTGTGTGACTGTGCAATCATTAACGGTGTTGCTTGATCCACCATCACCTCATTCGCTTATCTTATTCCTTCCTTCTCTATCGCTTTCTCCACTTACTCACAATCAGTCTAGAACCGCTCTTGCATTCTCTCGCTTTCTCACACTCCCGCATTCCACTCGCATCCTCTCTCGCTCGCTCTCCTGC